>NC_086449.1:523969857-524269857 GCF_028390025.1 Pseudophryne corroboree
TCCACAACCCTGCTGCAATTCCTGTGATTATCTCCCCATCCTGCCCACTTCACTAGGTAGTGGGCGAGTTGAAGGAGTGCCACCTACTCTTCCAGGTCTGAGGGATAATACTCGAAAAATCGTGAATCTCACACAACTTTCAGAGTGTAGGCAAGTATGTAATTAAGGGGTAGATGCATGAAGCAGTGAACAGTGGAGAAGTTGCTCATGTCAACCAATCAGCTGCTATGTATAATTTTATAGAATGCACTTGATAAATTTTACTTCAAAGTGGATTGGTTGCCATGGGCAACTTCTCCACTGGCTCACTTCTCCGCTCTTATCACTGCTTCATACAGCAGTGCTCTAGCATGGATATCATTAAAACCTATACTGTTAGTGTGTCTTGAGGAACGGGTTTGAGAAGCACTGGTGTAAGGTGTGTTTGCTTCTATCTTTTTTTTCTATCTTCATTTTAGTACCTTAAAAGGAAAGAAAACTAGCAAGACTCATTACTATGTTTGTGGTGCTTGTTATATACCTAATTGGATTTTCCTAATTATTACAAAGTTGAATTATATATGCACTGTATCCCTCAGAGAGTTACTTGAGTACAATCTACAGAACCATGCAGTTAATTAACTGTAGGATGCAACACTTTATTGCTGATAGTTGAATGCACAGCCAGTTGGCGAGTGGATCTTGAGTTTGTTTCATACTGCATATGCTCAGGAACCAAGTGTACGGAACTACGGTTGACGCAGAGTCGCATGCAACTCAGACACGTCTCCACTCTAGAAACTAGTCTGTAATGTGGCGTTCTTACCTAGTCTCAATTACAAGAGGCCATGTCAACGAAATTGTCTGCTATACACAGTGTTGCATAAACATAAATACACCTGTTTTCAGGCACATGATTTACATGTAGTACAGGGCTGATGCAGTTGTGTTCTGATGATGATGATTATAACGACAAATTGCACACTAATTGTGGGGGAGGTCTGGGCTACAATACATCTTTAGCTCTATGCACACAATGCAGGGACAGTTGCTACTGACTCTCTGTCCAAGAGGTTATAGGACATGATATCAAATGGAGACAGATATGGATAAATGTACACGACATTTTCTTAGAGGGTTATATTTATCATGTGAAGACTTATCTGAAAATGAAAAATAGATGAGTTAAAGAAGGGTTGGTTACGAAATCTTGGCAGTAGGGATCCCAACAGTCAGGAGACAGCGTAATTTCTGACAGCCGTTATCCCGACACGTCCCAGTAAGTATTTTCTTCCTACCACTAATCTTAACCCACCCCTCTCGCCCTATCATAACTGTCCTCCTCCCGCAGCCTAACATTGACAGCCTGCTTCCCCCCACGGCCTTACCATAACCTCCCCCTAGTGCCTAACCCCAACCCTTCCCTAGCCGATCCCCTTTACTTACAACCGGAATATGTTGGGATTCTGGCTGTCAGTGTTCTGAATGCCAGTATATTGACTGCATCCCGTTACAGAAACCCAGAATTTTTAACACTAAACCTAATAA
Source organism: Pseudophryne corroboree (assembly GCF_028390025.1). Taxonomy (NCBI): domain Eukaryota; kingdom Metazoa; phylum Chordata; class Amphibia; order Anura; family Myobatrachidae; genus Pseudophryne; species Pseudophryne corroboree. The sequence continues at coordinate 523,971,385 of NC_086449.1, forward strand.
TAAGACATTGGTGAATACAGGATGTTCATGCTAACTCACAAGATGACTTTTTTTTTCTTTGAGAAAATCAGTACAAATGTGAAGTATTCATCGTACATAAGGTGATTAAAGATCTGCTCTGAATTTATAAGGAATGGAGTGAGAGCAATTTTTGGATCGGTGGGCCCCAGATGTTTTCTACAGGATCAGGAGCTAGGGTAGAAGATGGCAGGTGCATCACCTCAGATCCCGACTTCTCGTTCTGATTGTTGCTGGATCCTTGAAGCTGTTTATTGGATAACTTTCTCATTGGCAAGACCAGAATAATAATAATAATAATAATAATCAAAGATGGAAATAGATCATATTATTTACCTATGGTGAATAAAGATAATTGAAGTATTCCAGAACCTATTGCCCTGGCAGATAGACAGCTTCCTGGTAATTCATCCAAGCATCCTCACAGACAGGTCCTTCTCTACCCCGTATCTCACATGAGCACCTTTTTCTTCAGCCTCATCTGTACTTGGTGTCTTTTATGTGACATTGTATAATGATGATTGTTCCATGTGCTTAGGAATGTTACTGTGTATTAATCCATAACAACCACTCAACAATGAACTTGGAGTGATCTAGTACAGTGGTAGGCAACAGGCATGTGGGTCAATTTTGTGATAAATAGAGGCTTTAGGGCATGTGGGGGTCTGAGGGCATATGGGGGCAATTTGAGGTAAGTGAGGTCTGCAGGCATATGGGGGCATTTTGCAATAAAATTTGTCTCTGCGGGTATGTGAGGACTTTTTTATTGTAAGTTGGGGTTTGCAGGCATATGGGGACAGTTTGTGGTAAGTGGGGGTCTGTAGGCATATGGGGACAGTTTATGGTAAGTGGGGGGTCTGCAGGCATATGGGGACAGTTTATGGTAAGTGGGGTCTGCAGGCATATGGGGACAGTTTATGGTAAGTGGGGGTCTGCAGGCATATGGGGACAGTTTATGGTAAGTGGGGGTCTGCAGGCATATGGGGACAGTTTATGGTAAGTGGGGTCTGCAGGCATATGGGGACAGTTTATGGTAAGTGGGGGTCTGCAGGTATATGGGGACAGTTTATGGTAAGTGGGGTCTGCAGGCATATGGGGACAGTTTATGGTAAGTGGGGTCTGCAGGCATATGGGGACAGTTTATGGTAAGTGGGGGTCTGTAGGCATATGGGGACAGTTTATGGTAAGTGGGGGTCTGTAGGCATATGGGGACAGTTTGTGGTAAGTGGGGGGTCTGTAGGCAAATGGGGACAGTTTATGGTAAGTGGGGTCTGCAGGCATATGGGGACAGTTTATGGTAAGTGGGGGTCTGCAGGCATATGGGGACAGTTTATGGTAAGTGGGGGTCTGCAGGCATATGGGGACAGTTTATGGTAAGTGGGGTCTGCAGGCATATGGGGACAGTTTATGGTAAGTGGGGATCTGCAGGCATATGGGGACAGTTTATGGTAAGTGGGGGTCTGCAGGCATATGGGGACAGTTTGTGGTAAGTGGGGGTCTGCAGTCATATGGGGACAGTTTGTGGTAAGTGGGGGTCTGCAGGCATATGGGGACAGTTTGTTGTAAGTGGGGAAATGTTGTGGCAAGTGAAAGGAAGCTGGGATGAGGAATTGACACACATACCACTATTGAAGTATAAATAAACACCTCTACAGTCTGTAATGTGTACTTCAGTCACTAATAAAGTCAGAGGGTAAGCCCAAATTGAAAAGATAGGGATACAAGGGAAGTAGAATAAACCCCAATCAGGCTTCCCATAATCTTAATTAAAACAATAAAAATTTCTCTGACGTCCTAGTGGATGCTGGGAACTCCGAAAGGACCATGGGGAATAACAGGCTCCGAAGGAGGCTGGGCACTCTAGAAAGATTTATGACTACCTGGTGTGCACTGGCTCCTCCCACTATGACCCTGCTCCAAGAATCAGTTAGATCTTGTGCCCGGCCGAGGTTGGATGCACACTAGGGGCTCTCCTGAGCCTCTAGAAAGAAAGTATAGAATTATACACTCAGGTACTAGACTGAAACCTGCAGAGCGTGCTGCTGCAGCGTGGTCGGTGACCCTGTCAAACATACTAGTTTGCTAACATGAGAACATATTAAAGACGTCGTCTTATATATGAGGGATGCACAGAGGGATATTTTGCCGGCTGGCATCCAAAATGAATGTAATGTCCATTCTGTCAGGAGGGTATTAGAGACCTGTCACTGGACAGGTGATGCTGACTTTAAAAGGCGCATAGAGATTCTGCCTTATAAGGGTGAGGAATTATTTGGGGATGGTCTCTGGGACCTCGTATCCGCAGCAACAGCTGGGAAGAAATATTTTTACCTCAGTTTTCCTCACAGACTAAGAAAGCACTGTATTATCAGGTACAGTCCTTTCGGCTTCAGAAAAGCAAGCGGGTCAAAGGCGCTTCCTTTCTGTACAGAGACAAGGGAAGAGGGAAAAAGCTGCACCAGTCAGCCTGTTCCCAGAATCATAATTCTTCTCTCGCTTCCTCTGAGTCCACAGCATGACGCGGGGGCTCCACAGGTGTAGCCAGGTACGGTGGGGGGCCGTCTCAAAAATTTCAGCGATCAGTGGGCTCGCTCACAGGTGGATCCCTGTTTCATTCAAGTAGTATTTCAGGGGTACAAGCTGGAATTCGAGATGTCTTCCCCCCGCCGTTTCCTCAAATATGCCTTGCCGACAACTCCCTCAGGCAGGGAGGCTGTGCTAGAGGCAATTAATAAGCTGTATTCCCATCAGGTAATACTTAAGGTGCCCCTACTTCAACAAGGACGGGGTTACTATTCCACACGGTTTGGGGTACCGAAACCGCATGGTTCGGTGTGACCCTTTTTTATATTTAAAATCCTTGAACACATACATAAAAAAATTCAAGTTCAAGATGGAATCGCTCAGGGTGGTTATTGCAAGCCTGGACGAGCGGGATTACATGGTATCCCGGGACATCAAGGATGCTTACCTGCATGTCCCCATTTACTATCCTCGCCAGGAGTACCTCAGATTTGTGGTACAGGATTACCATTACCAAGTCCAGACTCTGCCGTTTGGACTGTACATGGCACCGAGGGTGTTACCAAGGTAATGGCCGGAATGATGATACTCCTTCGAAAAAGGGGAGTTTTTAATGATCCCGTACTTGGACAATCTCCTTATAAGGGCGAGGTCCAAGGAGCAGTTGCTAGTCGGGGTAGCACTATTTTGGAAAGTGCTACAACAGCACGGTTGGATTCTAAACAGTCCAAAGACACAGCTGTTTCCTACGACACGTCTACTGTTCCTGGGGATGGTTCTGGACACAGACCAGAAATAAGTGTTTCTCCCGGAGGAGAAAGCCAAGGAGCTGTCATCTCTAGTCAGAGACCTCCTGAAGCCAAAACAGTTATCGGTGCATCATTGCACGCGAGTCCTGGGAAAAATGATAGCTTCCTACGAAGCAATCCCATTCGGCAGGTTCCATGCAAGAACTTTTCAGGGGGGACCTGTTAGACAAGTGGTACGGATCACATCTTCAGATGCATCGGCTGATAACCCTGTCTCCAAGGACCAGGGTATCTCTACTGTAGTGGCTGCAGAGTGCCCATCTTCAAGAGGGCCGCAGGTTCGACATACAGGACTGGGTCCTAGTGACCATGGATGCCAGCCTTTGAGGCTGGGGGGCAGTCACACAGGGAAGAAGCTTCCAGGGACTTTGGTCAAGTCAGGTGACTTCCCTACATAAATATTCTGGAACTGAGGGCCATTTACAATGCCCTGAGTCAGCCAAGGCCTCTGCTTCAAAACCGGCCGGTCCTGATCCAATCAGACAACATCACGGCAGTCGCCCATGTAAACCAACAGGGCGGCACAAGAAGCAGGATGGCGATGGCAGAAGCCACAAGGATTCTCCGATGGGCGGAAAATCATGTGTTAGCACTGTCAGCAGTGTGCATTCCCGGAGTGGACAACTGGGAAGCAGATCTTCTCAGCAGACACGACTTCCACCCGAGAGAGTGGGGACTTCATCCAGAAGTCTTCCAAAGGATTGTACACCATTGGGAAAGGCCACAGGTGGACATGAAGGCGTCCCGCCTCAACAAAAAGCTATAAAAGATATTGCGCCAGGTCAAGGGACCTTCAGGCGATAGCTGTGGACGCTCTGGTAACACCGTGGGTGTACCAGTCGGTTTATGTGTTCCCCCCTCTGCCTCTCGTACCAAAGGTACTGAGAATAATAAGAAGGCGAGGAGTAAGAACGATACTCGTGGTTCCGGATTGGCCAAGAAGAGCCTGGTACCCAGAACTTCAAGAAATTATATCAGAGGACCCATGGCCTCTGCCGCTCAGACAGGACCTGCTGCAGCAGGGGCCCTGTCTGTTCCAAGACTTACCGCGGCTACGTTTTGATGGCATGGCGGTTGAACGCCGGATCCTAAAGGAAAAGGGCATTCCGGAGGAAGTCATTCCTACGCTGATTCAAGCCAGGAAAGATGTAACTGCAAAACATTATCACCGCATATGGCGGAAATATGTTGCTTGGTGTGAGGCCACAAAAGGCCCCAACAGAGGAATTTCAACTAGGTCGATTTCTGCATTTCCTACAAGCAGGAGTGTCTATGGGCCTAAAATTAGGCTCCATTAAGATACAGATCTCGGCTCTGTCGATTTTCTTCCAGAAAGAATTAGCTTCAGTACCTGAAGTTCAGACATTGTAAAAGGAGTGCTGCATATTCAGCCCCCGGTTGTGCCTCCAGTGGCACCTTGGGATCTCAACGTGGTGTTGAGTTTCTTAAAATCACATTGGTTTGAACCACTAAAAACCGTGGATCTAAAATATCTCACGCGGAAAGTGGTCATGTTATTGGCCTTGGTTTCGGCCAGGCGTGTATCAGAATTGGCGGCTTTGTCATATAAAAGTCCTTATCTGATTTTCCATATGGATAGGGTAGAATTGAGGACTCGTCCCCAGTTTCTCCCTAAGGTGGTATCAGTTTTTCACTTGAACCAACCTATTGTGGTGCCTGCGGCTACTAGGGATTTGGAGGATTCCAAGTTACTGGACGTAGTCAGGGCCTTGAAAAATTATGTTTCCAGGACGACTAGAGTCAAGAAAATTGACTCGCTATTTATCCTGTATGCACCCAACAGGCTGGGTGCTCCTGCTTCTAAGCAGACTATCGCTCGCTGGATCTGTGACACGATTCAGCAGGCGCATTCTGCGGCTGGACTGCCGCATCCTAAATCAGTGAAAGCCCATTCCACAGGGAAGGTGGGCTCATCTTGGGCGGCTGCCCGAGGGGTCTCGGCTTTACAACTTTGCCGAGCTGTTACTTGGTCAGGGGCTAACACGTTTGCAAAATTCTACAAATTTGATACCCTGGCTGAGGAGGACCTTGAGTTCTCTCATTCGGTGCTGCAGAGTCATCCGCACTCTCCCGCCCGTTTGGGAGCTTTGGTATAATCCCCATGGTCCTTTCGGAGTTCCCAGCATCCACTAGGACGTCAGAGAAAATAAGATTTTACTCACCGGTAAATCTATTTCTCGTAGTCCGTAGTGGATGCTGGGCGCCCATCCCAAGTGCGGATTGTCTGCAATACTTGTAAATAGTTATTGCTAACTAAAGGGTTATTGTTGAGCCATCTGTTGAGAGGCTCAGTTGTTTTCATACTGTCAAACTGGATATAGTATCACGAGTTGTACGGTGTGATTGGTGTGGCTGGTATGAGTCTTACCCGGGATTCAAAATCCTTCCTTATTATGTCAGCTCGTCCGGGCACAGTGTCCTAACTGAGGCTTGGAGGAGGGTCATAGTGGGAGGAGCCAGTGCACACCAGGTAGTCATAAATCTTTCTAGAGTGCCCAGCCTCCTTCGGAGCCCGTTATTCCCCATGGTCCTTTCGGAGTTCCCAGCATCCACTACGGACTACGAGAAATAGATTTACCGGTGAGTAAAATCTTATTATATGTGGCCTGTAGTTTATCCATAGGTATATATTTCCTTAATTTGTACTCAGCAGCCTACTTCTAAGGGGATGCTACAGAGTACAAATTAAGGAAATATATACCTATGAGTAAACTACAGACCACATATGCCGCCAGACGGAATCCTTGCGCAAAAAGACTGTTTCCACTTGTGGGTGTCCAAGAAACCCATAGAGCGGGAATAGATCCGGTGGTGAGCGCAGCGAGGCAAGGCCGCTGAGGGACAGCTGAAAATGTTGTATTAAGAAAGCCCCATCAAACTATGGAATGCAGAGAATAACATGATTAAAACTGGCAGACAGCTGATATTGCGCCTTCTAATGGTTTCCCCTTTTATCCTTAGGGAAGTATCCAATTAGCAGCGGTAGTTTACCGCTGTTAGTGGATTCGCTGGGAGTTATCCTATTAGCCCCGATACCAGCATGCTTATCCCCCATTGCCAACACTTCTCAGGGATTATGCTTTTTGCATTGTGTGCGTCAGGCACGAGAAGCATTATCCCTGATGAGCAGCCCTCGAGGGTTGGTATTGGGATCCCGGCGCTTGGAATGCTGACGGTCAGAACGCCAGCAGCAGGATCCCGACACATACTAAGTAGGTATAGATAAGCTAGCCTCCTACCCCCCCTATCCCTAACCCTCCCCGCAGCCTTACCCTAACCCTCTCCATTGGTAGCTAATCCTAACCGTCCCTCCCCGCAGACTAACCTTCACCCTTACCTCCCACAACCTAACCTTAACCTCCCAAGATGGTGCTGATTAGCCCCCTCCCCCTCCCTGCCGCCTAACCCTTCCAAGCCCCGGCATACTTACAGTCAGGATGCCAACAGTCAGGATTCCGGCGCCGGCATTGTGATCAGTGTTGGGATCCCAGCATTGGTATTCTCCACAGCGTTGAGATTCTGGCGTCTGTATTGTGACTGCCAGCATCCCGCCAGTATGCTGACAGTATCCCGCGCTTGGAACCGATATAACACATGGGTCTGGGAACTTCCCAGATCCCATGTGTTATCGCCTGGAAATGGGACATTTCTCAGCTAAAAAAATAATGGGGCTAATAGGATCTGGCCCTTAGTGTTTTGTAAACTTAATGTGGAAAAGCTTTTCTCTATCGTCCTAGTGGATGCTGGGGTTCCTGAAAGGACCATGGGGAATAGCGGCTCCGCAGGAGACAGGGCACAAAAAGTAAAGCTTTTCCAGATCAGGTGGTGTGCACTGGCTCCTCCCCCTATGACCCCCCTCCAGACTCCAGTTAGATTTTTGTGCCCGGCCGAGAAGGGTGCAATCTAGGTGGCTCTCCTAAAGAGCTGCTTAGAGAAAGTTTAGCTTAGGTTTTTTATTTTACAGTGAGTCCTGCTGGCAACAGGATCACTGCAACGAGGGACTGAGGGGAGAAGAAGTGAACTCACCTGCGTGCAGGATGGATTGGCTTCTTGGCTACTGGACATTAGCTCCAGAGGGACGATCACAGGTACAGCCTGGATGGTCACCGGAGCCGCGCCGCCGGCCCCCTTGCAGATGCTGAAGTTAGAAGAGGTCCAGAATCGGCGGCTGAAGACTCTGACAGTCTTCTAAAGGTAGCGCACAGCACTGCAGCTGTGCGCCATTTTCCTCTCAGCACACTTCACACGCTGTCACTGAGGGTGCAGGGCGCTGGGGGGGGGCGCCCTGGGAGGCAAATGTAAACCTATATACTGGCTAAAAATACCTCACAATATAGCCCCCAGAGGCTATATGGAGATATTTAACCCCTGCCAAACTTCACTAAAGAGCGGGAGACGAGCCCGCCGTAAAAGGGGCGGGGCCTATCTCCTCAGCACACAGCGCCATTTTTTCTCTCACAGAAAGGCTGGAGAGAAGGCTCCCAGGCTCTCCCCTGCACTGCACTACAGAAACAGGGTTTAAACAGAGAGGGGGGGCACAAATTGGCGATATAAATATATATATAAAGATGCTATTAGGGAGAAACACTTATATAAGGTTGTCCCTATGTAATTATAGCGTTTTTTGGTGTGTGCTGGCAAACTCTCCCTCTGTCTCTCCAAAGGGCTAGTGGGGTCCTGTCCTCTGTCAGAGCATTCCAGGTGTGTGTGCTGTGTGTCGGTACGTGTGTGTCGACATGTATGAGGACGATGCTGGAGGAGGCGGAGAAATTGCCTGTAATGGTGATGTCACTCTCTAGGGAGTCGACACCGGAATGGATGGCTTATTTAGGGAATTACGTGAGAATGTCAACACGCTGCAAGGTCGGTTGACGACATGAGACGACCGACAAACAATTAGTAACGGTCCAGGCGTCTCAGAAACACCGTCAGGGTTTTTTTATAAAAAACGCCCATTTACCTCAGTCGGTCGACACAGACACAGACACGGACACTGAATCCAGTGTCGACGGTGAATAAACAAACGTATTCCTCATTAGGGCCACACGTTAAGGGCAATGAAGGAGCTGTTACATATTTCTGATACTACAAGTACCACAGAAAAGGGTATTATGTGGAAGTGAAAAAACTACCTGTAGTTTTTCCTGAATCAGATAAAATAAAATGAAGTGTGTGATGATGCGTGGGTTTACCCCGATAGCAAATATTGGCGTTATACCTTTTCCCGCCAGAAGTTAGGGCGCGTTGGGAAGCACCCATTAGGGTGGATAAGGCGCTCACACACTTATCAAGTGGCGTTACCGTCTCCAAATACGGCCGCCCTCAAGGAGCCAGCTGATAGGCAGCTGGAAAAATATCCTAAAAAGTATATACACACAGACGGTGGTTATACTGCGACCAGCGATCGCCATCAGCCTGGAGATGCAGTGCTGGGTTGGCTTGGTCGAATTCCCTGACTAAAAATATTTTATTGATATAGAGCATTTAATAGGATGCATTCTATATATATGTATGCGAGATGCACAGAGGGATATTTGCACTCTGGCATCAAGATAAGTGCGTTGTCCATATCTCCCAGAAGATGTCATGGACACGACAGTGGTCAGGTGATACAGACCCCATACGGCACATGGAAGTATTGCCGTATAAAGGGAAGGAGTTATTTGGGGTCGGTCCGTCGGACCTGGGGGCCACGGCCACAGCTGGGAAATCCAACCTTTTTACCCCAAGTTACATCTCAGCAGAAAAAGACACTGTCTTTTCAGCCTCAATCCTTCCGTTCCCATGTGGGCAAGCGGGCAAAAGGCCAGTCATATCTGCCCAGACATAGAGGAAAGGGAAGTAGACTGCAGCAGGCAGCCCCTTCCCAGGAAAAGAAGCCCTCCACCAGTGGGGGGGTAGTCTCAAGAGTCTCAGCGCGCAGTGGGATCACTCGCAAGTTGACCCCTAGATCATACAAGTATTATCCCAGGGGTACAGATTGGAGAGTCGAGACATTTTTTCCTCGCAGGTTCCTGAAGCCTGCTTTACCAACGGCTCCCTCCGACAAGGAGGCAGTATTGGGAAAAAATTCACAAGCTGTATTTCCAGCAGGTGATAATCAAAGTACCCCTCCTACAACAAGGAAAAGGGTATTAGTCCTCCACACTATATTGTGGTACTGAAGCCAGACGGCTTGGTGAGACATAGTCTAAATCTGAAATCTTTGAACACTTACATAAAAAGGTTCAAATCAAGATGGAGTCACTCAGAGCAGTGATAGAGAACCGGAAAAAAGGGGACTATATGGTGTCCCTGGACATCAAGGATTACCTCCATGTCCAAATTTGCCCTTCTCAACAAGGGTACCTCTGGTTCGTGATACAGAACTGTCAATATCAGTTTCAGACGCTGCCGTTGAATTATCCACGGCACCCCGGGCCTTTACCAAGGTAATGGCCGAAAAGATGATTCTTAAAAGAAGAAAGGCATCTAAATTATCCCTTACTTGGACGATATCCTGAAAGGGACAAGTTTCCAGAGAACAGTTGGAGGTCGGAAAAGAACTATCTAAAGTAGTTCTACGACAGCACGAGTGGATTCTAAATAGTCCAAAAATCGCAGCTGTTTTCCGATGATACGTCTGCTGTTCCTAGGAATGATTCTGGGCATAGTCCAGAAAGAGGTATTTCTCCTGGAGGGGAAAGCCAGGGAGTTATCCGACCTAGTCAGAAACCTCCTAAATCCAGGCCAAGTATCAGTGCATCAATGCACAGGAGTCCTGGGAAAAATGGTGGCTTCTTACGAAGCGATTCCATTCGGCAGATCTCACGCAAAAACTTTTCAGGGGGATTTGCTGGACGAATGGTCCGGATCGCATTTTCAGATGCATCAGCGGATAACCCTGTCTCCAAGGACAAGGGTGTCTCTTCTGTGGGGGCTGCAGAGTGCTCATCTTCTAGAGGGCAGCACATTCAGCATTCAGGACTGTGTTCTGGTGACCACGGATGCCAGCCTGAGAGGCTGGGGAACAGTCACACAAGGAAGAAATTTCCAAGGAAGTGTGGTCAAGTCTGGAGATTTCTCTCCACATGAATATACTGGAGCTAAGGGCAATTTACGATGCTCTGAGCCTAGGAAGACCTCTGCTTCAAAGTCAACCGGTGCTGATCCAGTAGGACATCATCATGGCAGTCGCCCACGTAAACAGACGGGGCGGCACAAGAAGCAGGAGGGCAATGACAGCAAGGATTCTTCGCTGGGCGAAAGATCATGTGATAACACTGTCAGCAGTGTTCATTCCGGGAGTGGACAACTAGGAAGATTTCCTCAGCATAAATGAATTCCTCCCGGAAAAGTGGGAACTTCATCTGGAAGTTTCCACATGTTTGTAAACCGTTGGGAAAGACCAAAGGTGGTTATGATGGCGTCCCACATGAAGCGCCAGGTCTAGAGACCCTCAGGCAATAGCTGGGACGCTCTGGTAACACCGTGGGTGTACCAGTCGGTGTATGTGTTCCCTCCTCGGCCTTTCATACCCAGTGTATGGAGAATGATAGGAAGGAGAGGAGTAAGAACTATACTCGGGGTTCCGGTTTGGGCCAAGAAGAACTTGGTACCCGGAACTTCAAGAGATACTAGAAAGGATCTTGATTCAGCAAGAATCATGTCTGTTCCATGACTTACCGCAGCTGCGTTGACGCCAGGGCGGGTGAACGCCGGATCCTAAGGGAAAAAGGCATTCCGGAAGAGGTCATCCCTACCCTGGTCAGAGCCAGGAAGGAGGTGACCGCACAACATTATCACCGCTTAGGTGAAAATATGTTCCATGGTGTGAGGCCAGGAAGGCTCCACGGAAGAATTTCAACTAGGTTAATTCCTACATTTCCTGCAAGCAGGAGTGTATATGGGTCTCAAATTGGGGTCCATTAAGGTTCAAATTTCGACCGGTCGATTTTCTTCCAGAAAGAAATTGGCTTCAGTTCCTGAAGTCCAGAAGTTGTTAAGGGAGTACTGCATATACAACCCCTTTTTGATGTCTCCAGTGGCACTGGGCGATCTCAACGTAGTTTGGGATTCCTAAAATCACATTGTTTTAAACAACTCAAATCTGTGGATTTGATATATCTCACATGGAAAGTGACCATGCTGTTGGTCCTGGCCTCGGCCAGGCGAGTGTCAGAATTGGCGGCTTTATCTCACAAAGCCATATCTGATTGTCCATTCGGACAGAGCAAAGCTGTGGACTCGTCCCCAGTTTCTCCCTAAGGTGGTGTCAGCGTTTCACCTGAACCAGCTTATTGTGGTGCCTGCGGCTACTAGGGACTTGGAGGACTCCAAGTTGCTGGATGTTGTCAGGACCCTGAAAATATAGTTTCCAGGTCGGCTGGAGTCAGGAAATCTGACTTGCTGTTTATCCTGTATGCACCCAACAAGCTGGGTGCTCCTGCTTCTAAGCAGACTATTGCTCGTTGGATTTGTAGTACAATTCAGCTTGCACATTCTGTGGCAGGCTTGCCACAGCAAAAAATATGTAAATGCCCATTCCACAAGGAAGGTGGGCTCATCTTGGGCGGCTGCCCGAGGGGTCTCGGCATTACAACTCTGCCGAGCAGCTACGTGGTCGGGGGAGAACACGTTTGTAAAATTTTACAAATTTGATACCCTGGCAAAAGAGGACCTGGAGTTCTCTCATTCGGTGCTGCAGAGTCATCCGCACTCTCCCGCCCGTTTGGGAGCTTTGGTATAATCCCCATGGTCCTTTCAGGAACCCCAGCATCCACTAGGACGATAGAGAAAATAAGAATTTACTTACCGATAATTCTATTTCTCGGAGTCCGTAGTGGATGCTGGGCGCCCATCCCAAGTGCGGATTATTCTGCAATACTTGTACATAGTTATTGTTACAAAAATCGGGTTATTGTTGTAGGAAGCCGTCTTTCAGAGGCTCCCTTTGTTATCATACTGTTAACTGGGTTTAGATCACAAGTTGTACGGTGTGATTGGTGTGGCTGGTATGAGTCTTACCCGGGATTCAAAATCCTCCCTTATTGTGTACGCTCGTCCGGGCACAGTACCTAACTGGAGTCTGGAGGGGGGTCATAGGGGGAGGAGCCAGTGCACACCACCTGATCTGGAAAAGCTTTACTTTTTGTGCCCTGTCTCCTGCGGAGCCGCTATTCCCCATGGTCCTTTCAGGAACCCCAGCATCCACTACGGACTCCGAGAAATAGAATTATCGGTAAGTAAATTCTTATTTTTATCGCCAATCTCTACATTATCCTCTGCCCCGCACCCCTCACACACACACACACTTATGATTGCATAAAATCATATTAAAAAAAATCTGCATAGAAAAACAGCACCCTCCATACACAAATGAGATAAGAGATTGTGAAAGTCAGCTCAAAGATTGCTTTATACTGACTCCTGGCTTCTTATTCTATGTCACAACTTCATGCCTTGGAGTTTAGTAGAAGTGTGTTTGCTGAGTCACTACATCGCGGAGCTTCCGATTCTAGCCCACCTTACTGATCACGATTGGATTGTCCTGATCCGCCCATTCACCACTGCTCTGCAAAGCCATGATGACATGATTTGTTATGAGTAAAGTCACCAAGCCCACTCTCTGCCCACTCCATTAATGAAATAGGCAAGATGTGGGAGGGATGCCTACTTGCCCTGGCATCTGGGAAAAAGCACTGAAATTAGGGGGTGTCAGGATATTCTGAGGCAGTGGGCAAGTATGCTGGGCACACTATTATATTTCCCCTCCAGGTCCACTGGAAAAGTAAAGCATGAACAAGTCTGTTTTGGGGCAAAAATTCCTTAAAAATGCATGTCAGTATTTTGACATGTTGGCATTTCAAATGTCGGTGTTCTGACTGTATCGGTATTTTGAACATGTCGGCATAATGAATGTCGGTATTTTTATTGTGTCTGCATTTTAACTGTAGGTCAATGGCTGTCAGGATTATGACCGTCGGTAAATCATACTGAGTCCGGAGAGACAAGTGGGTAAATAAGTAGGATAGAATACACAGTATTTCTTTCTGCTTTGTATTCTATTATATTGTGTACCTGAGCCTGCTTATGCTCCAACATATTTCATATTATTTTGCATGTACAATACACATCCTGCTGAAGAACGTCATGATCATAATCTCACTGTGAGACTCCAATGTGGGATTTTTATATCTCAGGATCACACGGCCCACGATTTATCACTCCATTTGTTCCCGACTTCTGCTGTCAATATCATTTATATGTTTTATATTTACCATTAGATTTAGAAATTAAATATAGGCTCTCTTTTTAACCTATGGTCCAAAAATGCCTTTTTAATTAATACAGTATGTGATTTTCTACACACTTAATTCAAGTATATCATCAATTATCATTTTGATTAGGAAATAAAATTATATTGCTACTAAGGATTTAATATTTGAAAGCATTACATAGTGAGACTGTTGTATATTCAGCTATGGTGGCCAGTCTACATAAACCACATACATTTCAGAATGACTGTTTTATTATTTTATTTATTAACCATTTCTTATATAGCGCAGCAAATTCCGTTGCGCTTTATAATTGGAAACAATGATATAACAAAACTGGGTAATAACAAACAGTCATAGAGGTAGGAGGGCCCTGCTCGCAATCTTACAATCTATAGGGAAATAGGCATGGATACACAAGGATAGGTGAAATCTATTGCATTATGGTCCACCAGATTGCAAAGGTTTTTGGTGGGCTGTAAGATATGGTCATACAGCAATGATAAACCGGGTCGGGAGGAAGGGAAAGTGAAGAATGAGAAGACATGTGAGGATATGTGTGGACTGTACAGAGTGGATGCAATTTGATAGTAAAGTTTATGAAAGTTATATGGGCGGTTCTAGAATTTGATATGCTTGCCTGAAGAGGTGAGTTTTCAGGGAACGCTTGAAGGTTTGGAGACTAGAGGAGAGGCTTATTGTGCGTGGTAGGGCATTCTACAGAATGGGTGCAGCCTGAAGAAAGTCCTGCAGTCGTGAGTGGAGCGAGTATTGAGTGTGGATGAGAGACGCAGATCTTGTGAAGAGCGAAGAGGTCGGGTTGGGAGATATTTTGAGATAAGCAAAGTGATGTACAGTACATTGGTGTAGTTTGGTTAATGGCCTTGTGTGTGAGTAAAAGTATTTTACATTGAATATGGTAGAATACAGGTAACCAATGGAGGGACTGACCGAGTGGATCTGCAGACGATGAACGTCTAGTGGGGAAGATTAGCCTAGCAGCTGCATTCAGAATGGATTGTAATGGTGAGAGTCTCGTTTTGGGAAGACCAGTTAGGAGACTATTGCAATAATCAATGTGGGAGATAATGAGAGCATGCATTACAGTTTTAGCAGTGTCTTTTGTAAGGTATGGTTGTATTTTGGCTATGTTTTTTAGATGCATGTAACATGATTTTGAGACAGATTGAATATGGGGAATAGGACAGATCAGAATCATGGATGACACCTAGGCAGCGAGCTTGTGGGGTATGGTTGATTGTCGAGTTTTCAACAGTGATAGAGATATCAGGTTGGTACCTACTATTGGCCGATGGAAATTTAATTAACTCTGTTTCTCTGACGTCCTAGTGGATGCTGGGAACTCCGTAAGGACCATGGGGAATAGCGGGCTCCGAAGGAGGCTGGGCACTCTAGAAAGATTTATGACTACCTGGTGCGCACTGGCTCCTCCCACTATGACCCTCCTCCAAGCCTCAGTTAGATCTTGTGCCCGGCCGAGGTTGGATGCACACTAGGGGCTCTCCTGAGCCCTTAGAAAGAAAGTATAGATTTAGGTTTTTTATTTTCAGTGAGACCTGCTGGCAACAGGCTCACTGCAGCGAGGGACTAAGGGGAGAAGAAGCGAACTCGCCTGCTTGCAGCCGGATTGGGCTTCTTAGGCTACTGGACACCATTAGCTCCAGAGGGATCGACCGCAGGCCCAGTCCTTGGTGTTCGGTCCCGGAGCCGCGCCGCCGTCCCCCTTACAGAGCCAGAAGCAAGAAGAGGTCCGGAAAATCGGCGGCAGAAGACATCAGTCTTCACCAAGGTAGCGCACAGCACTGCAGCTGTGCGCCATTGCTCCTCATACACACTTCACACGCCGGTCACTGAGGGTGCAGGGCGCTTGGGGGGGGCGCCCTGAGCAGCAATAAAAACACCTTGGCTGGCAAAAATACCACAATATATAGCCCCAGAGGCTATATATGTGGTAAATACCCCTGCCAGAATCCAGAAAAAAGCGGGAGAATAGGCCGCGGAAAAGGGGCGGAGCTATCTCCCTCAGACACACTGGCGCCATTTTCTCTTCACAGTGCAGCTGGAAGAAAGCTCCCCAGGCTCTCCCCTGTAGTTTTCAGGCTCAAAGGGTTAAAAAGAGAGGGGGGGCACTAAATTTAGGCGCAATATTGTATATACAAGCAGCTATGGGGGAAAATTCACTCAGTTATAGTGTTAATCCCCACATTATATAGCGCTCTGGTGTGTGCTGGCATACTCTCTCTCTGTCTCCCCAAAGGGCTTTGTGGGGTCCTGTCCTCAGTCAGAGCATTCCCTGTGTGTGTGCGGTGTGTCGGTACAGCTGTGTCGACATGTTTGAGGAGGAGGCTTATATAGTGACGGAGCAGATGCCGATAAATGTGATGTCGCCCCCTGTGGGGCCGACACCAGAGTGGATGGTTAGGTGAAAGGTATTAACCGACATTGTCAACTCCTTACATAAAAGGGTGGATGACGTAACAGCTGTGGGACAGCCGGCTTCTTAGCCCGCGACTGCCCAGGCGTCTCAAAGGCCATCAGGGGCTCAAAAACGCCCGCTCATTCAGATGGCAGACACAGATGTCGACACGGAGTCTGACTCCAGTGTCGACAAGGTTGAGACATATACACAATCCACTAGGAACATCCGTGACTTGATCCCGGCAATAAAAAAATGTGTTACACATTTCTGACATTAACCTCTAAAAATGGGTTTTTATGTTTGGGGAGAAAAAGCAGGCAGTGTTTTGTTCCCCCATCAGATGAATGAATGAAGTGTGTGGAAAGCGTGGGTTCCCCCTGATAAGAAACTGGTAATTTCTAAAAAGTTACTGATTGCGTACCTTTTCCCGCCAGAGGATAAGTTACGCTGGGAGATATCCCCTAGGGTGGATAAGGCGCTCACACGGTTGTCAAAATAGGTGGCACTGCCGTTTTAGGAACGGCCACTTTGAAGGTACCTGTTGATAAAAAGCAGGAGGCTATCCTGAAGTCTGTATTTACACACTCAGGTACTAGACTGAAACCTGCAGAGCGTGCTGCTGCAGCGTGGTCGGTGACCCTGTCAAACATACTAGTTTGCTAACATGAGAACATATTAAAGACGTCGTCTTATATATAAGGGATGCACAGAGGGATATTTTGCCGGCTGGCATCCAAAATGAATGTAATGTCCATTCTGTCAGGAGGGTATTAGAGACCTGTCACTGGACAGGTGATGCTGACTTTAAAAGGCGCATAGAGATTCTGCCTTATAAGGGTGAGGAATTATTTGGGGATGGTCTCTGGGACCTCGTATCCGCAGCAACAGCTGGGAAGAAATATTTTCCATATGGATAGGGCAGATTTTCCATATGGATAGGGCAGAATTGAGGACTCGTCCCCAGTTTCTCCCTAAGGTGGTATCAGTTTTTCACTTGAACCAACCTATTGTGGTGCCTGCGGCTACTAGGGACTTGGAGGATTCCAAGTTACTGGACGTAGTCAGGGCCTTGAAAAATTATGTTTCCAGGACGGCTAGAGTCAGAAAAATTGACTCGCTATTTATCCTGTATGCACCCAACAAGCTGGGTGCTCCTGCTTCTAAGCAGACTATCGCTCGCTGGATCTGTGACACGATTCAGCAGGCGCATTCTGCGGCTGGACTGCCGCATCTTAAATCAGGGAAAGCCCATTCCACAGGGAAGGTGGGCTCATCTTGGGCGGCTGCCCGAGGGGTCTCGGCTTTACAACTTTGCCGAGCTGTTACTTGGTCAGGGGCAAACACGTTTGCAAAATTCTACAAAATTGATACCCTGGCTGAGGAGGACCTGGAGTTCTCTCATTCGGTGATGCAGAGTCACCCGCACTCTCCCGCCCGTTTGGGAGCTTTGGTATAATCCCCATGGTCCTTACGGAGTTCCCAGCATCCACTTAGGACGTCAGAGAAAATAAGATTTTACTCACCGGTAAATCTATTTCTCGTAGTCCGTAGTGGATGCTGGGCGCCCATCCCAAGTGCGGATTGTCTGCAATACTTGTATATAGTTATTGCCTAACTAAAGGGTTATTGTTGAGCCATCTGTTGAGAGGCTCAGTTATATTCATACTGTTAACTGGGTATAGTATCACGAGTTATACGGTGTGATTGGTGTGGCTGGTATGAGTCTTACCCGGGATTCAAAATCCTTCCTTATTATGTCAGCTCGTCCGGGCACAGTGTCCTAACTGAGGCTTGGAGGGTCATAGTGGGAGGAGCCAGTGCACACCAGGTAGTCCTAAATCTTTCTAGAGTGCCCAGCCTCCTTCGGAGCCCGCTATTCCCCATGGTCCTTACGGAGTTCCCAGCATCCACTACGGACTACGAGAAATAGATTTACCGGTGAGTAAAATCTTATTTTTGGAAATATTAAGTTTGAGGTGGTGAGATGTCATCCAAGATGAAATGTCAGAAAGTCATTCAGTGACACGGCCCAGTACAGATGGGGACAAGTCATGGGAGGATAGGTAGATTTGAGTATCATCTGCGTACAGATGATACTGAAATCCAAAAGAGCTGATTAGTTTACCAAGAGATGAGGTATAGGGGGTCATTCCGACCTGATCGCTATTCGATTCGTGCGCAAGTAACGTTCGCACAGCAGCGATCACTGCGCACGAGTACAAACGCCCACTACTTACGACTGCACACGAGTGTGTAGCAATGCAGAAAATAGGCATGTATTAATATGCTTCGCATGGAAGCGATGCGCTCGTATAACTTCCAAACGCGTCGCTAGCAATACGGAGACTATCATACATGTGCTGTTCCTTTCGTTAGATTGTAAATATTCGCACAGTCATTTTTTTTTTTTTTGTTTTTCATCCCATTGCTTGGTAAATTAAGACACCAATTAGCCAAAGGATTTATAATGTGATTGAACAATTAAGTGATCAAAGTCTGCAAAATGAAGAGTTTGTCACCCTAACTGCACAATAACGTTCGGCAATTAAGGCAACAAATATCAAATTTTAACATATTTGTGGGCCTATTTGCTCAATACCCCAAAATGTAATAATTTTAAATCACTGACTGACATACTGTACATTACACAGTTCAGCATATATCTTTCATTGTTTTTAATGTGTTAAAATGGGGAGTGATAAAGTATCAAACAATCAGCTCCTAACTCATGTCAGTGGCTTTGATTTTTAAATGTCAGTTAGTAGCTACATAGTTGATTATCTATTAATTTTACTCTCTTCATTTTAACCCCCTTCATTTTAACCCTTTACAAGTGCTGACACATCTCTAGATATATGTAAATGACCTTTAACACAACACTCAAAATGTTAATTTTAAGGTTTTTATTCTTTGTTTTTAACAAGTAACAAATAAAGGTTTATATTTTCAAAATTAAATTAATTAAATTAATCAAAAATGTTGCGCAAAATAATAATGCCATCCAAGAGCCCCCGGCCGTTCCGCTCCATGGTGGCAAGCACTCGCCGAATTTCTTCATTTGGATCTCCAACTGCACCATCTGTAAGGAATGTTTGTAAGTAATTCAAAATTAGTATCACATATTACGCAATATATAAGCAAGGCACAAAGCACACTAAAAAAGCTCACTAGCTAGGTCAGGGCTGGTGAACGTTTGGCCCTCCAGCTGTTGCTGAACTATACATACCAGTATGGGCTGCAATTGTTTGAAAAAATGTCCATGAAAAAACTGTAGCAGGGCATGCTGAGATGTGTAGTTCTGCTACGTCGGGAGTGGCAGAACTACACATTTTCTGGTCTAGGTCCAGGGTCAGCAACCTGCAACTCTACATCTGCTGTGGAACTATGCATCCCAGCATGGCCTGCCTCAGTGACAGCCCAACTGTGGCAGGGAATGGTTGGATGTGGTTTAACACAGCAGCTGCAGGGACACAGGTTGAAAACACATGTAGTTGGATATTTTTAAACATGAAATGATTGGGTTAACTAAAATTAGGCCCACTCACCATCATGCACAATTTCTGATCCCAAAGAGGGAGTGGGAGGCTGGATGGGGGAAGGGGCTTGAGAGGGGGAGGGAGGTTAGATGGGGGAAGGGGCTTGAGAGGGGGAGGGAGGTTGGATGGGGGAAGGTGCTTGAGAGGGGGAGAGAGGTTGGATGGAGGAAGGGGCTTGAGAGGGGGAGGGAGGTTGGATGGAGGAAGGGGCTTGAGAGGGGGAGGGAGGTTGGATGGGGTAAGGGGCTTGAGAGGGGGAGGGAGGTTCGATGGGGAAGGGGCTTGAGAGGAGGATAAGGAGGAGCCAGATTGAGGGGGTGCGGGGGCTTGAGAGGAGGAGGAGGAGAAGACAGATTGAGGGGGTGCCGGGGCTTGAGAGCGGGAGGATGAGGAGGAGACATATTGAGAGGGGGATGATGATGAGGAGCCAGATTGAGGGGGTGTGGGTGGTTGAGAGGGTGAGGAGGCTGATGAGGCAGAGGATTCAGATAGTTGGGGGGAGGGTGGTTGAGACGGGGAGGAGGATGAAGAGGCGGAGGATTCAGATAGTTGGGGGAAGGGTGGTTGAGAAGGGGCGGATGGAGGAGGGTGCTTGAGAGGGGGAGGAAGTTGGGTCTTGGGTTTGTGCCGGGACTCTGTGTTGCCTTCGTGCTCTGCCTAAGGAGAGTGAAACACAGATATATTTTTCTCTGACGTCCTAAGTGGATGCTGGGGACTCCGTAAGGACCATGGGGAATAGCGGCTCCGCAGGAGACAGGGCACAAAAGTAAAAGCTTTAGGATCAGGTGGTGTGCACTGGCTCCTCCCCCTATGACCCTCCTCCAAGCCTCAGTTAGGTTTTTGTGCCCGGCCGAGAAGGGTGCAATCTAGGTGGCTCTCCTAAACAGCTGCTTAGAGTAAAAGTTTTGTTAGGTTTTTTATTTTCAGTGAGTCCTGCTGGCAACAGGCTCACTGCAACGAGGGACTTAGGGGAGAAGAAGTGAACTCACCTGCGTGCAGGATGGATTGGCTTCTTGGGCTACTGGACACTAGCTCCAGAGGGACGATCACAGGTACAGCCTGGATGGGTCACCGGAGCCGCACCGCCGACCCCCTTGCAGATGCTGAAGAGAGAAGAGGTCCAGAAATCGGCGGCTGAAGACTTCCCAGTCTTCTTAAGGTAGCGCACAGCACGGCAGCTGTGCGCCATTGCTCTCAGCACACTTCACACCAACGGTCACTGAGGGTGCAGGGCGCTGGGGGGGGCCCCCTGGGCAGCAATGAAAGTACCTATGCTGGCTAAAAATACATCACATATAGCCTCTGGGGCTATATGGATGTATTTAACCCCTGCCAGGTTGTCCGAAAAACGGGAGAAGAAGCCCGCCGAAAAGGGGGCGGGGCCTATTCTCCTCAGCACACAGCGCCATTTTCCTACACAGCTCCGCTGCTAGGAAGGCTCCCATGCTCTCCCCTGCACTGCACTACAGAAACAGGGTTAAAACAGAGAGGGGGGGCATTTTGGTGGCGATATTATAATATATTAAGATGCTATAAGGGAAAACACTTATATAAGGTTGTCCCTGTATAATTATAGCGTTTTGGTGTGTGCTGGCAAACTCTCCCTCTGTCTCCCCAAAGGGCTAGTGGTGTCCTGTCCTCTATCGGAGCATTCCCTGTGTGTGTGCTGTGTGTCGGTACGTGTGTGTCGACATGTATGAGGACGAGGTTGGTGAGGAGGCGGATCAATTGCCTGTAATGGTGATGTCACTCTCTAGGGAGTCGACACCGGAATGGATGGCTTATTTAGGGAACTACGTGATAATGTCAACACGCTGCAAGGTCGGTTGACGACATGAGACGGCCGGCAAACCAATTAGTACCTGTCCAGGCGTCTCAAACACCGTCAGGGGCTTTAAAACGCCCATTACCTCAGTCGGTCGACACAGACACGGACACTGACTCCAGTGTCGACGGTGAAGAAAACGTATTTTCCATTAGGGCCACACGTTACATGTTAAGGGCAATGAAGGAGGTGTTACATATTTCTGATACTACAAGTACCACAAAAAAGGGTATTATGTGGGGTGTGAAAAAACTACCTGTAGTTTTTCCTGAATCAGATAAATTAAATGAAGTGTGTGATGATGCGTGGGTTTTCCCCGATAGAAAATTATTGGCGTTATACCCTTTCCCACCAGAAGTTAGGGCGCGTTGGGAAACACCCCCTAGGGTGGATAAGGCGCTCACACGCTTATCAAAACAAGTGGCGTTACCGTCTCCAGATACGGCCGCCCTCAAGGAGCCAGCTGATAGGAGGCTGGAAAATATCCTAAAAAGTATATACACACATACTGGTGTTATACTGCGACCAGCGATCGCCTCAGCCTGGATGTGCAGCGCTGGGGTGGCTTGGTCGGATTCCCTGACTGAAAATATTGATACCCTTGACAGGGACAGTATTTTATTGACTATAGAGCATTTAAAGGATGCATTTCTATATATGCGAGATGCACAGAGGGATATTTGCACTCTGGCATCAAGAGTAAGTGCGATGTCCATGTCTGCCAGAAGATGTTTATGGACACGACAGTGGTCAGGTGATGCGGATTCCAAACGGCACTTGGAAGTATTGCCGTATAAAGGGGAGGAGTTATTTGGGGTCGGTCCATCGGACCTGGTGGCCACGGCAACAGCTGGAAAATCCACCTTTTTTACCCCAAGTCACATCTCAGCAAAAAAAGACACCGTCTTTTCAGCCTCAGTCCTTTCGTCCCCATAAGGGCAAGCGGGCAAAAGGCCAGTCATATCTGCCCAGGGGTAGAGGAAAGGGAAGAAGACTGCAGCAGGCAGCCCCTTCCCAGGAACAGAAGCCCTCCACCGCTTCTGCCAAGTCCTCAGCATGACGCTGGGGCCGTACAAGCGGACTCAGGTGCGGTGGGGGGTCGTCTCAAGAGTTTCAGCGCGCAGTGGGCTCACTCGCAAGTGGACCCCTGGATCCTACAAGTAGTATCCCAGGGGTACAGATTGGAAATTCGAGACGTCTCCCCCTCGCAGGTTCCTGAAATCTGCTTTACCAACGTCTCCCTCCGACAGGGAGGCAGTATTGGAAACAATTCACAAGCTGTATTCCCAGCAGGTGATAATCAAAGTACCCCTCCTACAACAAGGAAAGGGGTATTATTCCACACTATTTGTGGTACTGAAGCCAGACGGCTCGGTGAGACCTATTCTAAATCTGAAATCTTTGAACACTTACATACAAAGGTTCAAATCAAGATGGAGTCACTCAGAGCAGTGATAGCGAACCGGGAAGAAGGGGACTATATGGTGTCCCTGGACATCAAGGATGCTTACCTCCATGTCCCAATTTGCCCTTCTCACCAAGGGTACCTCAGGTTCGTGGTACAGAACTGTCACTATCAGTTTCAGACGCTGCCGTTTGGATTGTCCACGGCACCCCGGGTCTTTACCAAGGTAATGGCCGAAATGATGATTCTTCTTCAAAGAAAAGGCGTCTTAATTATCCCTTACTTGGACGATCTCCTGATAAGGGCAAGGTCCAGAGAACAGTTGGAGGTCGGAGTAGCACTATCTCAAGTAGTTCTACGACAGCACGGGTGGATTCTAAATATTCCAAAATCGCAGCTGATTCCGACGACACGTCTGCTGTTCCTAGGGATGATTCTGGACACAGTCCAGAAAAAGGTGTTTCTCCCGGAGGAGAAAGCCAGGGAGTTATCCGAGCTAGTTAGGAACCTCCTAGAACCAGGCCAAGTGTCAGTGCATCAATGCACAAGAGTCCTGGGAAAAATGGTGGCTTCTTACGAAGCGATTCCATTCGGCAGATTTCACGCAAGAATTTTTCAGTGGGATCTGCTGGACGAATGGTCCGGATCGCATCTTCAGATGCATCAGCGGATAATCCTGTCTCCAAGGACAAGGGTGTCTCTTCTGTGGTGGCTGCAGAGTGCTCATCTACTAGAGGGCAGCAGATTCGGCATTCAGGACTGGGTCCTGGTGACCACGGATGCCAGCCTGAGAGGCTGGGGAGCAGTCACACAGGGAAGAAATTTCCAAGGAGTGTGGTCAAGTCTGGAGACTTCTCTCCACATAAATATACTGCAGCTAAGAGCAATTTACAATGCTCTGAGCCTAGGAAGACCTCTGCTTCTAAGTCAACCGGTGCTGATCCAGTCGGACAACATCACGGCAGTCGCCCACGTAAACAGACAGGGCGGCACAAGAAGCAGGAGGGCAATGGCAGCAAGGATTCTTCGCTGGGCGAAAAATCATGTGATAACACTGTCAGCGGTGTTCATTCCGGGAGTGGACAACTGGGAAGCAGACTTCCTCAGCAGGCACGACCTCCACCCGGGAGAGTGGGGACTTCATCTGGAAGTCTTCCACATGATTGTGAACCGTTGGGAAAGACCAAAGGTGGACATGATGGCGTCCCGTCTGAACAACAAAAAAAACTGGACAGGTATTGCGCCAGGTCAAGAGACCCTCAGGCAATAGCTGGGACGCTCTGGTAACACCGTGGGTGTACCAGTCGGTGTATGTGTTCCCTCCTCTGCCTCTCATACCCAAGGTACTGAGAATTATAAGACGGAGAGGAGTAAGAACTATACTCGTGGCTCCGGATTGGCCAAGAAGGACTTGGTACCCGGAACTTCAAGAGATACTAAGAAGGGACTTGCTTCAGCAAGGATCATGTCTGTTCCAAGACTTACCGCGGCTGCGTTTGACGGCATGGCGGTTGAACGCCGGATCCTAAGGGAAAAAGGCATTCCGGAAGAGGTCATCCCTACCCTGGTCAGAGCCAGGAAGGAGGTGACCGCACAACATTATCACCGCATTTGGCGAAAATATGTTGCATGGTGTGAGGCCAGGAAGGCCCCCACGGAGGAATTTCAACTCGGTCGATTCCTGCATTTCCTGCAAACAGGAGTGTCTATGGGCCTCAAATTTGGGTCCATTAAGGTTCAAATTTCGGCCCTGTCGATTTTCTTCCAGAAAGAATTGGCTTCAGTTCCTGAAGTCCAGAAGTTTGTCAAGGGAGTACTGCATATACAACCCCTTTTGTGCCTCCAGTGGCACTATGGGATCTCAACGTAGTTCTGGGATTCCTCAAATCACATTGGTTTAAACCACTCAAATCTGTGGATTTGAAATATCTCACATGGAAAGTGACCATGCTGTTGGCCCTGGCCTCGGCCAGGCGAGTGTCAGAATTGGCGGCTTTGTCTCACAAAAGCCCATATCTGATTGTCCATTCAGACAGGGCAGAGCTGCGGACTCGTCCCCAGTTTCTCCCTAAGGTGGTGTCAGCGTTTCACCTGAACCAGCTTATTGTGGTACCTGCGGCTACTAAGGACTTGGAGGACTCCAAGTTGCTAGATGTTGTCAGGGCCCTGAAAATATATATTTCCAGGACGGCTGGAGTCAGGAAAACTGACTTGCTGTTATCCTGTATGCACTCAACAAACTGGGTGCTCTTGCTTCTAAGCAGACGATTGCTAGTTGGATGTGTAGTACAATTCAGCTTGCACATTCTGTGGCAGGCCTGCCACAGCCAAAATATGTAAATGCCCATTCCACAAGGAAGGTGGGCTCATCTTGGGCGGCTGCCCGAGGGGTCTCGGCTTTACAACTTTGCCGAGCTGCTACTTGGTCAGGGGCAAACACGTTTGCAAAATTTTACAAATTTGATACCCTGGCTGAGGAGGACCTGGAGTTCTCTCATTCGGTGCTGCAGAGTCATCCGCACTCTCCCGCCCGTTTGGGAGCTTTGGTATAATCCCCATGGTCCTTACGGAGTCCCCAGCATCCACTTAGGACGTCAGAGAAAATAAGAATTTACTTACCGATAATTCTATTTCTCGTAGTCCGTAGTGGATGCTGGGCGCCCATCCCAAGTGCGGATTGTCTGCAATACTTGTACATAGTTATTGTTACAAAAATCGGGTTATTATTGTTGTGAGCCATCTTTTCAGAGGCTCCGCTGTTATCATGCTGTTAACTGGGTTCAGATCACAGGTTGTACAGTGTGATTGGTGTGGCTGGTATGAGTCTTACCCGGGATTCAAAATCCTTCCTTATTGTGTACGCTCGTCCGGGCACAGTATCCTAACTGAGGCTTGGAGGAGGGTCATAGGGGGAGGAGCCAGTGCACACCACCTGATCCTAAAGCTTTTACTTTTGTGCCCTGTCTCCTGCGGAGCCGCTATTCCCCATGGTCCTTACGGAGTCCCCAGCATCCACTACGGACTACGAGAAATAGAATTATCAGTAAGTAAATTCTTATTATTTGTTTTTTGGGTGTTTATGTTAAAAGTGTCAAGAAGCAAAACTTTGTCAGTATAATTTTCCCAATGTTATGCCAATGTTTGGTGAAAAGGTTGGGATCTGAGAGGGGGAAAGGAGTATTAGTGAGTTCAGAAATGGAACATAGGGGGTCATTCCGAGTTGTTCGCTCGCAAGTGGATTTTAGCAGATTTGCTCATGCTAAGCCGCCGCCTACTGGGAGTGAATCTTAGCATCTTAAAATTGCGAACGATGTATTCGCAATATTGCGATTACACACCTCGTAGCAGTTTCTGAGTAGCTCCAGACTTACTCGGCATCTGCGATCATTTCAGTGCTTGTCGTTCCTGGTTTGACGTCACAAACACACCCAGCGTTCGCCCAGACACTCCCCCGTTTCTCCGGCCACTCCTGCGTTTTTTCCGGAAACGGTAGCGTTTTTTCACACACGCCCATAAAACGGCCTGTTTCCGCCCAGTAACACCCATTTCCTGTCAATCACATTACGATCGCCAGAACGATGAAAATGCCGTGAGTAAAATTCCTAAGTGCATAGCAAATTTACTTGGCGCAGTCGCAGTGCGGATATTGTGCATGCGCATTAAGCGGAAAATCGTTGCGATGCGAAGATTTTTACCGAGCGAACAACTCGGAATGACCCCCATAGTCTGGTGAATACTAGATAAAGGCAGTGGCCCTCCTGATGAGTAGAGGAGTCAGTCCATTGGGAGAGGCCGAGAGAGGAGGTTAGAGAGAATAGTTTGGAGGCATGAGCAGCATATTTTGGACAATCAATAGCAATATTGAAATCACCCATGATGGTGGAGATAGTAAGTGAGGGAGCCAGGCAGAAAACTTCCAGAAATTGTTTGGGATGCCCAGGTGGGCGATCGATAGCTGCAACATGCAGAGAGAAAGGAGAGTAAACCCTGATGGAATGTACTTCAAATGATGTAAATGTGAGTGATGGAACCTTTGACAGAACAGTGTATGTGAAAGATTGGGAAAGTAATAATCCAACCCCACCTCCTTTATGGTTACCAGGCCTGGAAGTGTGTATGAAGTGGTGACAGTGCTGCAAGGGAAGCCATGTCTGATTGTGTGACCCATGTTTCTGTTATAGCCAGCAGATTGAATTTGTTAGATATGAAGGGGTCATAGTTGGATGTTAATTTGTTGCAAACAGGGAGTGCATTCCATAAGGCACATTTTAGTGATCTGGATGGTGATGGAAGACATGTGATGTTTATGAGATTAGCTGGATTTCTATGTTGCTGTGTATCAGGTGAATGTGAACGATGCAATTGGTTGGGTCCTGGATTTGGTGAAATGTCCCCAGCTTTCAGAAGCAGAAGAGAGCTACGGTAAATGTGGGTGTCAGGTTTGTGAAAGTTTCTTATGGTGAGAGGTTATTGTCAATGAATATAGGGGAGTAAAAAGCTCATGAGTGTTAATAAGAGGGGAGTGAATAATTGGGGGGGCAACGTGTACAGAGGGCTGAGTTGCTGGGAGATCGAATAATGTAATGGCCTTTATGAATACTCCATGAAGTGCAATGCAGAAAAAAAACATTTTGGTACATGGTTCGTTTGAGATTAAAGCAAAGTTATCTAGGCTTCGAGTGTAAGGTTTCACTTGTTAAAGTTAAAAGTTCAGGTGCCTGTTTACTGGTGGTGTTCCGCTGTATGTTAAACTCAGCATGACGGAGCAAAATGACAAACACAGGTATGTACAGTCACATGCAAATCACAATATAACTGGTTTTATACAAAATTGGTTGCATTCTGTTCTTAAAGGTCATGCGGATTATAGTTTGAAAGATATATACATACGTTTAAATGCACAGATGATTTTGATTGAGGATGAAAGGAAGGGTGGTTGTTTTGTTGCAAAGTTTTGTTGCAAGCTTGCATTGGGACACCTACAGAGGGGTTGGCAAAGGGGGGCCTTTGTAGAACGCTACCCTGTGCCACCCCTTCCTGCTGCTGCTGCTGCTGCTTGGGGTCCCTGTGTGCAATCACACAGAGTGGGACTTGTACATGTGCAGTCCCACAACATCTGAGATGTAAGTAAACCATCATGTACAATCTTTGAGTCAGACCCTAAGAGTCAAAATTCAGACAACAGTCAGTAATCTGGGTAAAAAGACATAGCTCCTATATGAGTGACACCTGCCATGTAGCCATATAGTTAATCTTCTACTTTACACACTTCCTTTGCAATTAAAAATACTATTCATAAGAACAGTATAGATGTGTCCACATACATCTTTACTTTGCTATCCCACCATGTATGGCACGGTTTTCATGCCATAGACTCAGAGATTTAGTCATGCCTTGTGATTTTTCTTAATTTGCTTCTTTAATATGTTACTTTATACATATTCTGTTATGGCAAACAAACATTTTAAAATCCATCCACTCGCTACTCGTGAAAAACAAGTTAGCCGTGTTTTGCATGTTGTGCCAAATTGAGCAAAATAGCAAATATGTACAGTAAGTGGACACCTCTGTACTTAGGGGGTCATTCCGAGTTGATCGCTCGCTAGCAGTTTTTAGCAGCCGTGCAAACGCTATGCCGCCAACTGGGAGTGTATTTTAGCTTAGCAGAAGTGCGAACGGTTGTATCGCAGAGCGCCTGCAAAACATTTTTTGTGTAGTTTGAGTAGCTCAAAACCTACTCTGCACTTGCGATCACTTCAGACTATTCAGTTCTGGATTTGACGTCACACACCCGCACAGCGTTCGCACAGCCACGCCCGCGTTTTCCCAGACACGCATGCGTTTTTCCAAACACTCCCTGAAAACGGTCAGTTGCCACCCAGAAACGCCCTCTTCATGACCATCACTCTGCGGCAACCAGTTCGACAGAAATGCATCGCTAGACCCTGTGCAAAACTGCATCGTTCGTTGTGCCCGTATATCGCCCGTGCGCATTGCGCCGCATACGCATGCGCAGAATTGTCATTTTTTTAGCCTGATCGCTGCACTGCGAACAAATGCAGCTAGCGATCAACTCGGAATGACCCCCTTAGTAAAGTAGAAAATGATAATGCCAAACATAAAGGTCCGATCTAAAAGAGACTAGTCCATACCTTTAATCCACCTTTTATGAGCCTTTTTACACATGGATTTTTTTTTTATATCGGCACATTGTAAATTATTTATTCATTAGTAAAAATTGTCACATGGTGACTAATGCGCATCCATCATTATACAATGTAAAAGTCACATTTTTTTAGCAATTGCCATGCTGAAATAACAGAATGACCATAATGGTTTAAATATTGCTCATATATCCAGTAATGACTAGAGGAGTACTACCTGTGTTTTATGTACACACACCACTAATGTTAGTGTTTTTATTGTTGTTCAATAGGCAGTGATAGAAGATCATTGTTCTTTTATAAACTGTAGTTTAGGAATATCTACACAAACTGAATATCCTATTCAATAACAGAGAACAAGTTGAGAAAATAATGTAACACAGCAAGATAGAACATAACGTTCCATTAACATTTTATACTGAAATGTCTAGTGTATACACAGTATCCACTAAGAAAGGAATGTGTGGTCTAGAGGTGTTTGAATAGTTGTATTCACTATTTTATTTATTGATGTATTATGTACTATTTGATTCTCTGAATGCATCCATTATACTGCAGAGAGCGTATTCTGAGTCTCCTAAATGCCATGCAAGTGCACTTAGTTTTATGGGCCCTACACACTGGCCGACCCGCCGCCGAGCTGCCCGACGGCGGATACGGCCGACGGACGACCCGGCGGCGGGGGGGGGGCAGTGACGGGGGGAGTGAAGTTTCTTCACTCCCCCCGTCACGCGGCTCCATTGAAGTGCAGGCAAATATGGACGAGATCGTCCATATTGGCCTGCATGCACAGCCGACGGGGGACCAGCGATGAACGAGCGCGGGACCGCGCATCGTTCATCGCTGGAGCCTCCACACTGAAAGATATGAACGAGTTCTCGTTCATTTATGAACGAGATCGTTCATATCTTTCAAACAAATCGGCCAGTGTAGGGCCTATAAGTCTAATAATGTGTGTATACACAAGACAAATTCTAGAGTGCACTGATGTATAGTTGTTAGTATACGAACGAGGTGTGACCAGATCTGAGCTTTCTTTTATAGAGACCACTTCGGTTTCTTGATTTTAACAGATTACCCAAATAGGGGACTGTAATAATAATCTCTCGCCAAAAAAGTCACCCAGAGAATTCGAGACAACCAGTTAGTAAAAGATACCATACATTTTTCTTAAAATTATGAAAGTGATTGACCATATAACATTCCTGTGAGTATATTATAGAATTAGCAGTATAATCTCATGCACACAAGCCAATGTAGGAGAGATGTTTGTAGTTTTTTCCACCCTCACCTTCAAAAGATGTGAGCTCTAGGATAGGTACTCATACAATTGGATGGTGAACAAGAATTGATGGGGTTTATCAATGCTCGTTCTCATGGAAAAAACTACAAACCTTTCTCCTACATTGGCTTGTGTTCATGAGATTGTACTGCTGATTCTAGCAGTTTGAAATTTCAATTTAAGCGCCTACTGGTTCAAAATAAAAGTACTGTCTGGAACAGTCTGTGTGTTATTTGTAATGTAGGCAAATCTGTTGACATTTTAGGGGATTGAATACTTTTGCATGCCACTGTGTGTGTTTGCAATGAACAACTTCTAGAAATGATTTACATTGTGAAATTACTCGTATTTTTGGCTACAGTGATATGCAAGGTATGTGTATAAAATGAAGAATACGAATTGTACATGTTTGTATATAAAGAAAAGATGTGGTCTATCAACCAGAAATAAATAATGACTTGGGTGTAAAGTAGCTATTTTTCATAGGTATTAGCAGATTTACTGTGGGTTATATTTGCACCATATTGTGATTGCATGGGAAGATTTTTTTAGACTCTGTGCTTGAAGTCTTGGTTCTGAAGATGATAAAAGATGAAGTTAGCCTGGAGGAACCCTAAGGGGTGGATGGGGTGTCACTAAGGTGGGCCCCAGTGTTTGAAGACTTGAATGCCAAGTAGCTAACAAATCTGGCAGAGCTCCATCAGCCTTGTATGGCAGCATATATGAAGACAGGAAAAGCAAAGTGATTTTGTAGCCTGTTGCCCCCTGAGACATAGACATGTGCATGCAAGTGTGGAATGTGACCTATTTCACTATGCCATTTCCAGTAGTGGCTGATGGATAGACACTGCAGCAACAGTACCTCCCATAATTATTTTATATTATTAAGATAACACATTTTGTTTTCAGTGTTTTTATCTTTAAACTTAAAAAAAAAAAAACAATGAGCAGCATTGCCCTTTTTCTTAAATGGTTTGTGCAACATAACAGTGAACTGTGAAAACCCCACAATTTCTTTTGGTCTTTACACCTAGCAGAGAAATGTTCTCTGTTTTGGAAAGTGGTATTGCTGCTTTGTCTAATCTAATTTAGTATGGGCTAAGTGTGCAGATGTTTATTAAAAACTTGTTATTCAGATGTTTTGCAGCCTCAGGTAAGCCATAAAAAAAAGAAAAATACTGTTTCCTTTTCAAACTGCTTATTCTACCACTATTCAGCTGTGTAGTCCAGTGATCAGGCACCAGGATAGCTGCCTTTGCTATAAAAGGACATCTTGACAGTACCCATAGTTAAAGTATAATTTTATTCTGGAGAACATCCATATAAAAATGAAATATTTACCTCCAGTAGTCCCCCTTTTCCATAGGACTCCATGTGAAAGTGTAACGCATTCTTTATCATAGTAGTGAATAATTGTCATGACTAAGGTTTTTGTGAACCCGGTGCTAGCGAAGTCTGCGCGGGCGACTGGAGAACTACACGAATACCACCACTGACCTGGTTTTGGAAGTGTTGTGGACTCGGGGTCTCTTCCGGTGACTGGGAAGAGGAACCGCGGCAGAGATGGCCGAATCCAGGTTCTCCTCATGCAGGATGAGGTCGGCAGACAGGAAGCACGTGTGGGCGCTGAAGGTCTCCTGAAAGACAGAACTGGAAAGGCGCTGATGAATCAGTGAAGAATAACAGGTACAACTGTGCTAAAGGGCACGGGGTGCTTGGGGACACTGAGGTGCTTGGAGACACTGAGGTGCTTGGAGACACTGAGGTGCTTGGAGACACTGAGGTGCTTGGAGACACTGAGGTGCTTGGAGACACTGAGGTACTTGGAGACACTGAGGTACTTGGAGACACTGAGGTACTTGGAGACACTGAGGTACTTGGAGACACTGAGGTACTTGGAGACACTGAGGTACGTAGAGGCACTGAGGTGCGTAGAGGCACTGAGGTGCGTAGAGGCACTGAGGTGCGTAGAGGCACTGAGGTGCGTGAAGACACTGGGGTGCGTAGAGACACTGGAGTGCGTAGAGACACTGGGGTGCTGAGGCACGGAGGCACGGAGGTGCTGGAAGCACGGAGGTACTGAGGCACGGAGGTGCTGAGGCACGGAGGTGCTGAGGCACGGAGATGCTGAGGCACGGAGATGCTGGAAGCACGGAGGCACGGAGGTGCTGGAAGCACGGAGGCACGGAGGTGCTGGAAGCACGGAGGTACTGAGGCACGGAGGTGCTGAGGCACGGAGATGCTGAGGCACGGAGGTGCTGGAAGCACGGAGGCACGGAGGTGCTGGAAGCACGGAGATGCTGAGTCACGGAGGTGCTGGAAGCACGGAGGCACGGAGGTGCTGGAAGCACGGAGGTACTGAGGCACGGAGGCACGGAGGTCCTGAGGCACGGAGGTACTGAGGCACGGAGATGCTGAGGCACGGAGATGCTGAGTCACGGAGCTGCTGGAAGCACGGAGGCACGGAGGTGTTGGAAGCACGGAAGTACTGAGCTCTGGAGATCCCAACTACAACAGTAGTAAAACTGAAACACGACAGCTGTGGTTTTCAGTGGAGAACATGGAATTCAGTACTGTGCCTTTAAGACGAAACATTGCAGCTGTGCCTTTACATTGAGACTCAGGGAAATGGTGAAATCAAATGGCAACACACAAGTAACCATACAGGAACAAGGGAACAGAGTTTCCACAGGAACTTAGGTACAATGGTTACCTTAAGGGAGCTCAGCATAAAGACTCTCACAAGGCTGTATGTGACACGAGGAACTGGCCCAGATTCCTAACTCAGCCTCCTGATTTATACTTCCTGGTCCTTGATGATTGGTGGGCAGGATTAGGTGATGTCACTGTCATGTGACTACTCTAGCCAAGGCTGTGATGTAGAATGAGGCCTAGCAGGCCAAGAGAACACTGAAGCCTGGACTTCTGCAAAACACAGGATGCTTGCTTTTAGATTACTGAATTCAGCCTCACACAGGAGATCACCACAGGTGGAGCTGATTACCTCTCAGGCAGAGAACTCAGGAAACTCAGTGCTGACAAGCTGTTTAACTCCGTGAGTGAAAAGACACAGGATCCAGGACAGAAAGCAGGGGTAAGTCACCAAATATGAGAATTACAGTCAGGATTGTGACAGTATCCCCCTCTTCGAGGGTGGACTCCGGACACCCATCTAATCTTAGGGGAACTTGAGAAATTCATACAGAAGAATTTAGGACCTTCGTTGATGCCTCTTCTTCTTATGGGAACGTTTGGTTTTGACCAAGGACCGCGGGATCTCCTGTAAAGAAAAACCTTCCTTAGAAAACATGGGGGCTCCCAAGAAAGGAGTAGCATCATGGACTGGATCAAATTCAGAGTCTGAGTCCAAGTCTAATGGAAGATATGAATCTCCCATAGATACACAGTTTGCAGATGAAAATGAGGTGCACTGGAGATTTAAATTCTCTGGGCTAGGAGAGACTCCAACATGAGCAATTTTAATGGTCGGATTCTTACTGAAGGAGATTCTTAGATTATCCCTGGGAGGACAGCACAAACTTCCTTCTGCATTCCCTTTAGAGCCTGATTTCTTTACCGAGTCAGATTCCATAGGTTTAGGACCAAATTCTTTAACCACAGCATTACTAAAATTCTGTAAGTCATGGAACACAGGATCATTACTCTCAAAAAGCATGTTGGCCCACTCCAAAGCTCTTCCTCTGAATGCCAGGAACAGATATCGAGTAACGTTGGAAGGAGTTACTGCACCTGAAGGATCAGACTCCATCCGAGACAGAAATTGTTCAACCAAAGCGGCATATTGCAGTAAATCTCCATCGAAGTAAATAGGTGGTAAACCATCAGACGAAAGCTTAGAGGCTGAAACTGGAGAAATCTTTGACTGGACGAGTAGGACTGGATTGGATCCGGGGATGCTTGAATTGGCTGGAACCAAAGGAGACTGACCAGGCTGGTCCTGGAGTAACACTGGACCGGCTGGAACCGGAACGAACTGACCAGGCGGAGCCTGGAGTATTGCTGGACCGGCTGGAACCGGAACGGACTGGCCAAGCTGGGCCTGGAGTATTGCTGGACCGGCTGGAACCGGGACGGACTGACCAGGCTGGGCCTGGAGTATTGCTGGACCGGCTGGAACCGGGACGGACTGAGTCCTTTCTTCACGGGGCTGAACCAAGGCAGGAGCCCCCACTTCACGGGGCTGGGCTGAGGCAAGAGCCCCCACTTCACGGGGCTGGGCTGAGGCAAGAGCCCCCACTTCACGGGGCTGGGCTGAGGCAAGAGCCCCCACTTCACGGGGCTGGGCTGAGGCAAGAGCCCCCACTTCAAGGGGCTGGGCTGAGGCAAGAGCCCCCACTTCAAGGGGCTGGGCTGAGGCAAGAGCCCCCACTTCACGGGGCTGGGCTGAGGCAAGAGCCCTCTCTTCACGGGGCTGGGCTGCGCTCTGAAGGCTCTCTGGCTGGGCAGCGCTCTGAAGGCTCTCTGGCTGGGCAGCGCTCTGAAGGCTCTCTGGCTGGGCAGCGCTCTGAAGGCTCTCTGGCTGGGCAGCGCTCTGAAGGCTCTCTGGCTGGGCAGCGCTCTGAAGGCTCTCTGGCTGGGCAGCGCTCTGAAGGCTCTCTGGCTGGGCAGCGCTCTGAAGGCTCTCTGGCTGGGCAGCGCTCTGAAGGCTCTCTGGCTGGGCAGCGCTCTGAAGGCTCTCTGGCTGGGCAGCGCTCTGAAGGCTCTCTGGCTGGGCAGCGCTCTGTAGACCCTCTGGCTGGGCAGCGCTCTGTAGACCCTCTGGCTGGGCAGCACTCTGTAGACCCTCTGGCTGGGCAGCACTCTGTAGACCCTCTGGCTGGGCAGCACTCTGTAGACCCTCTGGCTGGGCAGCACTCTGTAGACCCTCTGGCTGGGCAGCACTCTGTAGACCCTCTGGCTCTGGACCCTCGGATCCCCTTCCTGGGGCTGTACCCTCGGAACCCCCTCCTGGGGCTGGACCCTCTGAAGAACCCCCTCCTGGGGCTGTGCCCTCTGAAGAACCCCCTCCTGGGGCTGGACGCTCTGAACCCCTCACTGGGGCTGGACGCTCTGAACCCCTCACTGGGGCTGGACGCTCTGAACCCCTCACTGGGGCTGGACGCTCTGAAGAACCCCTTCTTGGGGCTGGACACTCTGAAGAACCCCTTCTTGGGGCTGGACACTCTGAAGACGCCCCCCCTGGGGCTGAAGACACGGACGCCCCCCCTGGGGCTGGACACTCTGAAGACGCCCCCCCTGGGGCTGAAGACACGGACGCCCCCCCTGGGGCTGGACACTCTGAAGACGCCCCTCCTGGGGCTAGACACTTTGAAGACGCCCCTCCTGGGGCTGGACACTTTGAAGACGCCCCTCCTGGGGCTAGACACTCTGAAGACGCCCCTCCTGGGGCTAGACACTCTGAAGACGCCCCTCCTGGGGCTGGACACTCTGAAGACGCCCCTCCTGGGGCTGGACACTCTGAAGACGCCCCTCCTGGGGCTGGACACTCTGAAGACGCCCCTCCTGGGGCTGGACACTCTGAAGACGCCCCTCCTGGGGCTGGACACTCTGAAGACGCCCCTCCTGGGGCTGGACACTCTGAAGACGCCTCTCCTGGGGCTGGACACTCTGAAGACGCCCCTCCTGGGGCTGAAGACACGGACGCCCCCCCTGGGGCTGGACACTCTGACTCCTCTGTGACTCTAAATGGCTTGAATATTCTTCTCTGGACACCCAACTTGGGATAAGGTCTTTTAATCACCGGACCCCAGTCATAAATTTGAGTCTCTTTCCGAGTAGCCATCTTGATACCCCCGTCAGCAGTAGCAGGATCGGCTACTGTGGATGACTTGTAGACATGAGCACTGTGATACTGCGATTTGTCACCATTCCCTGGCTTGCGAAGAATGCAGTCTTTAACAAAATGACCGGAATTTCCACAGTAAAGACAGAGGTGTAGCTCCCTACGCCGCTGACGTTCAGCTTCAGAGAGCTTGGGCCGTGGATAGCTCTGATGAACAACTTTTCCTTGCACAGAGGAAGAGACTCTATTAACTGGTTGGGACAAAACAGGATCAACAACGTTGGTAGTATTCCTGAGGAAATCAGGCATTACAGAGAGAATACTAGGCAAAAGTTCTTGTAACTGTAATAACATCTGGTAGAATATCTGCAGTTGGTCAGGAGTCTTAGAGCAGAAGGTCAGAGAATCTCTGGAGAAAGAATTCCGCTGCAGACACTGTGCCAATTGATGCTGAGTCGACTCCAGACCTTCCAAGCGTCCTGCAATATTGCTTAGGAGGTCCTGCGTCAGACAAACACTTTCGGCCGGGTCCATGTGGCCAGTTCCTACTGTCATGACTAAGGTTTTTGTGAACCCGGTGCTAGCGAAGTCTGCGCGGGCGACTGGAGAACTACACGAATACCACCACTGACCTGGTTTTGGAAGTGTTGTGGACTCGGGGTCTCTTCCGGTGACTGGGAAGAGGAACCGCGGCAGAGATGGCCGAATCCAGGTTCTCCTCATGCAGGATGAGGTCGGCAGACAGGAAGCACGTGTGGGCGCTGAAGGTCTCCTGAAAGACAGAACTGGAAAGGCGCTGATGAATCAGTGAAGAATAACAGGTACAACTGTGCTAAAGGGCACGGGGTGCTTGGGGACACTGAGGTGCTTGGAGACACTGAGGTGCTTGGAGACACTGAGGTGCTTGGAGACACTGAGGTGCTTGGAGACACTGAGGTGCTTGGAGACACTGAGGTACTTGGAGACACTGAGGTACTTGGAGACACTGAGGTACTTGGAGACACTGAGGTACTTGGAGACACTGAGGTACTTGGAGACACTGAGGTACGTAGAGGCACTGAGGTGCGTAGAGGCACTGAGGTGCGTAGAGGCACTGAGGTGCGTAGAGGCACTGAGGTGCGTGAAGACACTGGGGTGCGTAGAGACACTGGAGTGCGTAGAGACACTGGGGTGCTGAGGCACGGAGGCACGGAGGTGCTGGAAGCACGGAGGTACTGAGGCACGGAGGTGCTGAGGCACGGAGGTGCTGAGGCACGGAGATGCTGAGGCACGGAGATGCTGGAAGCACGGAGGCACGGAGGTGCTGGAAGCACGGAGGCACGGAGGTGCTGGAAGCACGGAGGTACTGAGGCACGGAGGTGCTGAGGCACGGAGATGCTGAGGCACGGAGGTGCTGGAAGCACGGAGGCACGGAGGTGCTGGAAGCACGGAGATGCTGAGTCACGGAGGTGCTGGAAGCACGGAGGCACGGAGGTGCTGGAAGCACGGAGGTACTGAGGCACGGAGGCACGGAGGTCCTGAGGCACGGAGGTACTGAGGCACGGAGATGCTGAGGCACGGAGATGCTGAGGCACGGAGATGCTGAGTCACGGAGCTGCTGGAAGCACGGAGGCACGGAGGTGTTGGAAGCACGGAAGTACTGAGCTCTGGAGATCCCAACTACAACAGTAGTAAAACTGAAACACGACAGCTGTGGTTTTCAGTGGAGAACATGGAATTCAGTACTGTGCCTTTAAGACGAAACATTGCAGCTGTGCCTTTACATTGAGACTCAGGGAAATGGTGAAATCAAATGGCAACACACAAGTAACCATACAGGAACAAGGGAACAGAGTTTCCACAGGAACTTAGGTACAATGGTTACCTTAAGGGAGCTCAGCATAAAGACTCTCACAAGGCTGTATGTGACACGAGGAACTGGCCCAGATTCCTAACTCAGCCTCCTGATTTATACTTCCTGGTCCTTGATGATTGGTGGGCAGGATTAGGTGATGTCACTGTCATGTGACTACTCTAGCCAAGGCTGTGATGTAGAATGAGGCCTAGCAGGCCAAGAGAACACTGAAGCCTGGACTTCTGCAAAACACAGGATGCTTGCTTTTAGATTACTGAATTCAGCCTCACACAGGAGATCACCACAGGTGGAGCTGATTACCTCTCAGGCAGAGAACTCAGGAAACTCAGTGCTGACAAGCTGTTTAACTCCGTGAGTGAAAAGACACAGGATCCAGGACAGAAAGCAGGGGTAAGTCACCAAATATGAGAATTACAGTCAGGATTGTGACAATAATGACAAACCTACATCCAACCTTTCATGCCACTTCTTCAGTCCACAAATCAGAAGCAGCTACACCAATGTGCTGGGACTTTTTAAATATGATTTTCATCTTTAGACTGAATCGTTATAATACTGTAATGGAGGCTGAGACGACATTACGTCCCACTTCGGCAGGCTCTGCACCTGGAGCCCTTCATTGTGGAGGCCCACATGAATTGGTTACCTAGTCACATGGGTGTGGGATTAGTTAGCAGTATTTGGATGTTGCTGTTCATACATGTTGGATGCTCTGCTGCCCATTGCAACTCGACAAACTGTGCAATTAGCTAAAGAATTTTCAAAGGTGATTGTCATAGATCTTTTTTCCTCTCAAATGATAATCCTGTGATTGACATGTCACAGGTCTAAAACTTTAAATGAATACTTTAATGGCCTTTAGAGTATTTGTTTCTAGCTGTTCTTTTTTCTGTCTATAACAACAAAACACTGTGTTACTCCAAATATTAAGAGAGCTTTGACCTTTGTGGGTAGTGAACAAACCAGGGCTGTGTGACGAACTCCTCTCTCAGTGTATCTACCTCAACCCCTAGCTACCATTCACTCTATGGTGTGGATTCAGTTAGCCTTGTGCTTTTATCTGCCTATTATGACAGCAAGTTTCTGCTCCATTGGCTGCAAGCAGAATCCGCTTCTGTAGTTAATGAGCGGAAGCCACCGTGACCCGTTCTAGCGGCTTCTGCGGCTAATTAAGTCTGTCCCATCTGTTGGGGACCTACAAGTTATTTTTCTCAGTCCTCTGCTTTTTTCACTGCACAAAGTCTCTCCTAGTTAAGTAAAAAGCTAATTTGCCCTCCAGTACCATCTCTACACTGACAGCACACGATCTCCCACTCCTGCCCGACTTCTCCCCTTTTTGTACTATACTTTGTTACCAATTGTCTTTCTGTATTCAAATGAATGTCCTGAAAGGAAGCAGTCAGCTTCCTGATGGACGGGATCCCGGTGCGCGAAATATCAACGCCAGAATCCCGTCTGCCACAGGAACACCGGCGTCTAAAACCCGACAGGACTCGGGATACCGGCGTCTAAATACTGACGACCGGAATCCCAATCTTTCTTTCAGCGGGAGGGTTAGGATAGGAAACACGTGAGGGTTAGGGGGCTTACTAGGGGGCAGTCGGGATTCTGATAGTTGGGATACCGCTGTCGGTATTCTGACCCCAGGTATCCCGTCCATCGGGAAATCAGACTGAACCTGTCCTGACTTACCAAAAGCTGAACATCTTCATAACAGAGTTGATTATCTTCTATCCTCGTACTTGCCTACTCTCCCTGAATGTCAGGAAGACTCCCTGAAATAATGATCACCCTGACTCCCGTAATAAAGTGGTCCTGGAGAGAGGGTGCAACTCGTCCACCCCCAGAAGGCGGAGTTACTCTGAGATGTGCTTTGCCACATCTTACTGTATATTTATATTGGTACTGAAATATACTGTACATTAAAAACCAAATAAGGGAATTGGTAGAGCAAGGTAAAAGCTCAATATGATGGGGATAATACCCCGTGTACATACACACATTGTTGTGTATAGGAACATTTAAAGACTGTTGCTGGGAGCCACTTAGAACCTTTAGGGGCTATGACAGTGTGTAATACATTTTTTTTAACACTCCTACCACCAGCTAAGACTATAGTGTTAAACACATAAAACAAAAAAATAGCTCTAACGAGTGAGGTGAGTGTGGGGAGCCGCATTATACACATATCACAGGCCCTCACTATCCCTGATGTGTGCCCCTGGGATCACTCTCCCTCCTCAGCCTCACACTACGTTACACTGATGTGAGCAGGGCTGAGCTGCTGCTGAGTTGACGCATCTCCCAGTACCTGCTCTCCTCTCCTCAGCATATTGTGCTCTCTGCTGGATGTGAGCTCACAGAGCTGTTCTGCTCTCTACACAGGCACCCCTGTAGCGCTGTGTCGCTTCAATCTACATTCCTTCACCTCTTTAGCACCTCTGTGGTGCCTAATGCTACACCCCTGCATCACACAGCTGTGGTGCTCTGTGTGACCTTTTTGGGAATCTCAGCCTCCAGGTCACTCCGCATCTATCTGGGCTACCGGGGGTACACCCACCGCACTGAGACTCAGACTGTACTGGCGACATACATTGTGCCCGGCTGGGTCCTCCCGGCCTCCCCCTGTGAACTGTCTACAATGTGAGTTCACTATGTAATGCACCCGGCCCCGTGTGTGATTCTAATGCTTTAGGAGCTTCCCCATTCCCGTCCAGGTGTTGACTACCGATTTACCTCATCTATCCCCGTCACCATGCCTAAAGGGGGGGGGGGAAATCTAATGCTCATAATCTGGTGGGCTACTTCAAGAACTCTACTCCGTCCTATACCCGGAAAACATCACCTCCTCCGCCTGCGTCGGCAACCTCCGATCGAGACTCGGATGACGATTCTTTCTCAACTCCCGCCACTAAAGCGGATGTTGCTCTTCTCCTGTCCGAGATGCGCAATATAAGAAAGACAATCCGTGCGGAGGTACATGAGGCCATCTCTGGCCTGAAAACAGACATAGACGGCCTGGGATCTAGAGTTGACGCCATTGAAAGGAAACAAGAAGAGCTTATCGCCTTTCAACAAGAATCAGAACAGGAGGTGGCTCAAATACGTACGGCTGTTCTGCTACTAGCGGATAAACAAGAAGATTTAGATAATAGGTGCCGTCGAAACAATCTTAGAATCCGCAACATCCCCAAGACGGTAGAACAGGCCCACCTCACTGATTACCTGCTCCGCCTTTTCCGCTCTCTCACCCCCTCTGTTCCTGACGATATGCTACTTCTAGATAGGGCTCATAGGGCCCTCCGTCCTAGATCTCAGGATACTAAAACGCCTAGGGATGTAATTCTGCGCTTTCACTACTTTGCCGTTAAAGATCAAGTTTACGCCAAAGCTCGGATGTCTCCTGCCATCTCTTTCGAGGGCTCCGATCTTCTAGTCTTCCAGGACCTGTCACCGGTAACGTTGAATAGAAGAAGAGAACTAAAGGACATAACTAAAACCCTGAGAGACAACAATGTCAGATACAGGTGGGGCTTCCCCTTTGCCCTTCAAGTCAGATCTAATGGTAAAGTCCTATCTGCCAGATCCCTGATGAGGCCCTTCAATTGCTCCGCCACTTGAACATCTCCGGACCTCTGGTTACCTCTGCGCATCCTCCCCCAGTCAACAGCTCCCCTTCCCTCACAGCCCCATCCTCAACTTGGACCACTGTTGG
The DNA here is from genome assembly GCF_028390025.1 of Pseudophryne corroboree. Taxonomy (NCBI): domain Eukaryota; kingdom Metazoa; phylum Chordata; class Amphibia; order Anura; family Myobatrachidae; genus Pseudophryne; species Pseudophryne corroboree. The sequence continues at coordinate 524,013,037 of NC_086449.1, forward strand.
ATCTACCTCCCATACCTCTCCAGGTACTTGACTCTACATTGGTTGCTGCCCTTGAGCTGGCCTTACTTCCGCAACGAATCTCCTTAGATCTCCGGGTGACTTTTTGTGCTTCATCATCAATCCCATATCCTGTAGATCTCTATGTTTAGTTAATGTTTGCTGTTTTGTGCCTTGTTATGTTCGTGGAGGTTGGGCCTGATTGGGGCCCGGGACCTGGGCCCCTCGCGGTTGGCCGTGTGGGCCCCGGGCGACCCGACCGGGTCTCCATCGCTCTTCCCCTTTTCAACAGTTCCAATGTTATTGTTTATCTCCTCCCCTACGTTTAAAAACATGTTATCCGTGGGCCCAGGAGTCGGGGGTCCACGGACCTCTATTTTTTACTAAGGTTATGTAGCCTTCACGCCATGTCTCCCCTTTGTTCCTTTGAATCTGCCCTTCCTCTTCTCCTCTCCCCTCCATCCTCCCCCCTCTCCTTCAGCTCCTTTTGCCTACTAATTACAGTGTATATGCTATATTGGTTTTGCCCACACACGGGACCCGGTCCCCACATGTCTCTCCTCCGAGCGGCTGGGTTCACCCATCCCCCATTTGGCCTCTATGGTCGACGTCGGACGAATTAGACCCGCGGGTCAACTCCTTCCTTGGGTCCGTTCTGGGAGAATGGATTTTCTCTGTTTTCTAGCTGCTGGTGCTACCATACGCCTGTTTTTCATCTGTTCTCTTTCTGTTCCTCTTTTTCTGTCTCTGGTCTTCTTCCCTTCTTCTTCCTCTCTTTCTTCCGAGGTCCTGCTGGTGCGTCTCTTCTTGAATAGTGCCCCACTTCTATTCCATGGTTCTTAGAATAGTTTCCCTTAACACGAAAGGTCTGAACAGCCCACGCAAACGCTCTCTCTTATTTCAGTCCCTTAAACAAATACGAGGCGATATTATATTCCTACAAGAGACCCACTTTTCTGGCACTTCACACCCTGAACTCCGGTCTAAAACCTTCCCACACACTTTCCATGCTTGCGATCCCATACGCAAGAAGAAGGGGGTTTCTATACTCTTTGCTAGCCACTTGGCTTTCACCCCCTCCAATATATTGAGGGACCCGGAGGGTAGATATCTGTTGTTAGTGGGATTGTTAAATGGGACCCCCTATACATTCTTGAATGTTTATGGTCCAAATCAATTACAGGCCCCTTTCTTCCATTCCCTAAATAGCCTCTTAGCTCTGCACAGACGCGGCAATGTGGTTTTGGGTGGGGATTTCAATGTAACTCTGGATAGTGATCTGGACAGATCTAAACCATTGCCAAGATCAATGCGCTCCTCTCACTTGCGTAATGCAGCTGCTTTGAATCTTTTGCTGTCCCGCCACCTTCTCTTCGATGCATGGAGAGTGAAAGAATCCAGCACTCGTGATTACACCTACTACTCCCCTATATATGATGATTACACTAGATTGGACATGCTCTTCCTGAGTGCGGAGCCTGCTCAGTGCCTTCTTGACACTTCCATTTATCCTAGCACGTGGTCAGACCATGGTCCGGTTACTGTGGACGTTCCGGGCCCATACCCCCCCCGCACGCCACCCTACATGGCGATTGAATGACAGAATCCTTCTTAACCCTCAAACGAAAGCTCAACTCGCTGCCGAAATATCCCATTACTTTAATACAAACGCATCTCCGACTGTTTCTCCTATGTTATTGTGGGACGCCCATAAGGCAGTATTACGCGGATGCTTGATTAGTGCCTCTTCTCATAATAAGAAGGCTAGAGCAAAACGCATTCGAGAACTCTCGGATTTAGTCACATCCCTATTGCGGAAACATAAAACCTCAGGATCCGAAGCAGATCTCTCTTCTTTGACCTCGGCCAGAGGTGAACTAAACTTGCTCCTGACGGCTAATGTGGAAACTAGCTTAAAATGGCTCAACCAGTCTTTTTACGAAAAAGGGGACAAGGCTGACCGGCTACTAGCTTCTAGGCTTCGGACTAGATTGGCAAGGAACAATGTTTTATCTATTCAGTCTTCCCCTGGTAAGAAAACTTGCGATCCTAAACGTATCACTGAGACCTTCTCTCGCTTCTACGAGAAGCTATACAATACTTTTGGATCCTCTCATTCTAGCTCGGATTTTCTCGTGGACATTCGTGCCTTTCTGTCCCATTGCCATCTGCCCTGTTTGTCCCCGAAGGTTTCCGCGGAACTGAATTCTAGAATCTCTGATGAAGAAATTGCCAACGTCATTAAAAACTTAAAACCAAAGAAAGCTCCTGGCCCAGATGGCTTTTCAGCCACTTACTAGAAGACCTTTCTTCCCCAGCTTTTGCCCCACCTCTCAACTCTCTTTAATGCTGTTTTACAGGGAGCATCTTTTTTCAAATCGGCTCTGGAGGCTAGGATTATAGTTATTCCCAAAGATGGTAAAGATGCATCCAACTGTATTAACTATAGACCAGTGGCGTGCGGTGAGGTCAGTGGCTGGTGAGGCACTATAGCCATAATGTCCGCCGAATCCTGCCGATGGCCCCTACCGCCGCCGAGCCAATGCCCGCTACTTGCCCTGAGCCGCTGCTTGCTGCCACCGCCAATGGCTTACAAACTCACCAACCATCAACTGACCCAGCCCTCCGCCACTAATATGCATCTCAGTCCAATGCCGCCAATGCCCGCTGCCTGCCTGCTAATCATACTTGTGATATATTGTACATTTGCATAGAAAAAAATAAATAAATAAATTAGTGTTTGGGAAGGGAGTGGGAGGAGGACATGAATGCAATTTTGTTGTTCAGGGCTTCCATTAACTTAATGGAAAAGGGTCTGAATGGGTTAAAAAAAATTAAAAAAAATGTGCGAGGTCCCCCCTCCTAAGTATAACCAGCCTCGGGCTCTTTGAGCCGGTCCTGGTTGTTTAAATACCAGCAAAAAAATTGACAGGGGTTCCCCGTATTTAGACAACCAGCACCGGGCTCTTAGTCCGGTCCTGGTTCAAAAAATACGGGGGACAAAAGATGTAGGGATCCCCCGTATTTTTAAAACCAGCACCGGGCTCCACTAGCCAGGGACATAATGCCACAGCCGGGGGACACATTTATGTAGGTCCCTGCGGCCGTGGCATTACCCCCCCAACTAGTCACCCCTGGCCGGGGTTCCCTGGAGGAGTGGGGACCCCTTAAATCAAGGGTTCCCCCCCTCCAGGCACCCAAGGGCCAGGGGTGAAGCCCGAGGCTGTCCCCAGCACCCCTGGGCGGTGGGTGCCAGGCTGATAGATGTGTGTAAAACAAAAGAGTATTGTTTTTTGTTGTGGATGTACAAGGCCCAGCAAGCCTCCCCCGCTTGCTGGTACTTGGGGAACCTCAAGTACCAGCGTGCGAGGAAATAACGGGCCCGCTGGTACCTGTAGTTCTACAACAAAAAAAATACCCAAATAAAAACACAACACACACACCGTGAAAGTAAAAGTTTATTAAAAACACACTTACACACTCACACATACTTACCTACATCCCACGCCGGTCACGTCCACTTGTCCAGTAGAATCCAATAGGGGTACCTGTAAAAATGAGAGAGAGATTACTTACCTACATCCCACGCCGGTCACCTCCACTTGTCCAGTAGAATCCATTAGGGCCGGTACCTGCAAAAACTGAAAGTTATGCTTATGTATATCAATTCACAGGCCGGAGAGAGAGAGAGACTGCAGACTCTTAGTAACCGGGGTGCCCCCCGTATTAGAAGGGACGGACATATAGAAGTAGAAAATCAGCGGCACTCCTGGATTTGATATAGATTAACTGCTGAGTATATTTAAAACATAGTTACAAAAAACCAATTTTTCGGGGCCCGTAGCTCCTTTGTCAAGGCATGTACTGCTATCTCATGGAATATCAGCTAATAACAGATGGATATACCTTCTCCAGCACGAAGTCTACAACACTTACCCCAACTCCACAACTTGCCCTCGGTGGTAATAAGCAGACTGTGAGCAGCACAAGGACCAGACGCTACGGACCTGGATGCCCGACAGGCAGCCATATCTGTGCGGCCCCAAAGGTTCTGGCCCAGGTTACGGTAGGCAGCTGAAAGGAGGGAATCAGGACGTTAGGGCGGTAAGTTAATAACCTGGGTGCAATAGTGTAAAAAGCCAGATCTGAGCTCATACAGGGATGAGACGTGATAAACCAACCAGAAAGGAGACAATTATATCTGCAAGACAAATAAGGCTTATGGCCAAGTGAAGCAATGGGGGTCACCTATGGATGGTAATCACACAACAAGAGGAAGACACGCCCAGGGCTGGATATAATGAAGTGGAAGTCAGCCGGAGGTGCGTGTTTACAGCAGAACTGGTATTTTTTGAACCAGGCAATTTATATTACTATATAATTTATATTCCATTATAATAAAAATAAAGCAAAATTTTAAAAAAAACAACAAATAAGCAAGCATGGGGAAGCCACTGACGGAGAAGGAAACCGCTGCTGACAGCCGAATAAAATGGGAAAAACCCTATCAAAAGACTTCTTCCAATAGATTTTTGGAAGGTCATAAATAGCACAACGTCTACCACAGAAGACCGAACGGCCTTCTTGTGCTGCTTTCACCAGCCGGTGGGTGGGGTGGGGGGGGGGGGGGGAGAGAGAGAGAGAGACTCACCACAGGCGCTTCTCGCTGTTCCTGCATTCCAGACGCGGCTCCGCTGCACACACAGCTGAGGCTGGAGGACGCCGGCTCCAGGAGCACTGCCGCCGCTGTCTTCTAAGGGTCCCTGACATGATCTGCAGCAGCAGGTGACGGACTACGGGGGACATGAAGGGAGGGAGCAGCTTACTGTCCCACCGCCTCGTATGGATGATTGGACCAGCGGATCCAGCGCTGGATCCGCTGTCCAATCATTTCTGCCTTGCTGACAGTGATGTCAGCGAGGCACTTCTGTAGGTGCCGCTTTGACTGTTTTTCAATGGGCTTTTACAGCCCACTTCTTGGCCCCAGCTCGATCCCCGTTTCCATTATCTACGGGAGGCACTGCTATCAGTGCCTCCCAAACCTATTTAACCCCCTAAAATTATTAGAATAACATAAAGAACATACTTATGACACAGAACATGTGTCATAAGTATCTTCTTTTTGTTCTTTTAATAATTTATCACAGGGGAGGCACTGCCTCCCCTGACTGCACGTCCCTGCTATAGACCTATCTCGTTACTTAACTCTGACATTAAGATATACGCGAAAATCCTAGCCCTCCAATTGAACAGCGTATTGCCCCAACTTATCCATAATGATCAGGTAGGATTTATCCCTGGTCGACAAGCCCGCGATAACACGAGGCGTGTCATTAGCCTTGCCCACTATATCAACCTTACACGTACCCCTGCTCTTTTGCTGTCTCTGGATGCGGAGAAAGCAGTTGACAGGATAGGCTGGCCCTTTATGTTCGAAACTCTTACACAATTTGGGTTTCGAGGCGAATTCCTCACAGAGATTCAGGCATTGTACTCGGCTCCCTCTGCAAGGGTTTCGGTAAATGGAGTGTTGTCGGACCCTCTGAGCATCTCCAACGGTACCAGACAGGGCTGCCCACTCTCGCCCCTGATCTTTGCTTTAGTGATAGAACCGTTGGCAGCTCGCATCCGGACCTCGACCGACATTGGGGGGTTGGAGGTGGGGGGTTCTGCCTACAAGATTTCCTTGTTTGCGGATGATGTTCTCCTCTCGCTTTCCTCACCGCACACTTCCTTGCCGAACCTTTTCAACCTTCTGTCTGAGTATGGCCATGTGTCGGGCTATAAAGTTAATTGGTCTAAAACGGAGGCTCTCCCCTTCCACATCCCTCCTAACCACCTGTCTCGTATGCAATCCAACTTTACATTTTCTTGGTGTATTTCTAAAATTCGATACCTGGGGATTGTTGTTATTACGCGCCGATATGGAGATCTATATACGGAGAACTTCTCCTCCTTGCTTATAAATATTAAGGCCGATCTCTATAAATGGCAGTCCATGATTATATCCTGGCTGGGCCGTATCATAGCTCTGAAAATGAATATTATTCCCCGCCTACTTTATCTGTTCCAAACGTTGCCTGTGAAAGTCCCGGACTCTGTCTTGGCACGAGTTCACTCCTGGTTTGTTCGCTTCGTTTGGAGAAATAAGGTCCCTAGGATAGGTTTCTCCACTTTACGCAAACCTGTACAAGATGGTGGTAGAGGTTTCCCAGATATCCGCCTTTACTATCTGGCCACTCATCTCAGCCAAGCTATTGCCTGGTTCGCCCCAGCTCAGAATATCCAATGGCTCCAGCTGGAATCTGTACTCTGACACACTACATCTTTGTCGTCCTTACTCTTATCCCCCTCTAAATCTAGATCTCCTCATTTGCAGCTACACCCTGTGCTGGAATTCTCCTGTCAGATCTGGGACTACTGCACTCGCCGCTTTCACCTGCTGTCATCCCCCTCTTCGCTTACTCCTTTATGGGATAACCCTTCTTTCGCTCCGGGTCAGTCTCTGACTCGCTCTCGTTCATGGTCGGACAGGAACATCCGCTTTGTTCTGGATGTACTGTCCGAGGGCGCCTGCGCGCCTTTATCGGTTATCATGTCAAAATATAATTTCCCTGAAGTGAATCCTTTTACCTATTTCCAGATAAGACACTTTGTTTCCTCTATATCGAATTCTTCCCCGTTCCAACCCTTATCCACTCTGGAGTCTTATTGCTATCATAAACCGCTCGCTCGAGGAATTATCTCCCTACTATATTCCCTCCTTCAGGATTGGGGTCAGTCGACGACCCCGGCTTTTGTACGTCAGTGGGAACGGGATCTGGGACCGCCGCCGGATGATCATGACTGGTCAGATGTCTTCACTGCTGCCGCAAAATCTTCCATCTCAACCCTAGTAAAAGAAAACGCCTACAAAATAATATACAGGTGGTATTTTGTCCCCTCTAGACTCCATAAAATGTTCCCTTCCTCTTCGCCCATGTGCTGGAGAGGTTGTGGCGGTCATGGCTCCTTCCTCCACATCTTGTGGACGTGTCCTAAGATCGCGCTATTTTGGGACTCAGTCGTACACCTGATAAGTATGGTGCTCCATACCCAGGTATCTAAAGACCCTTGGTCTTTCCTGCTGGGCCTCCCCATTGTTAACATCCCTCCAAACTCCGGTAAATTGCTAACACAGATCTTAAACGCTGCTAGATGCTCAATTGCCCTCCACTGGAAACAGAGGGAGGCCCCCCCCCGATTAAGCAGGTCATTGATAAAGTGTGGTATTTAGCAAGCATGGAAAAAATCACTGCATACCTCCATAACAGATCTTTCCAGTTTCTTCTGATTTGGGACTCATGGATCGAATCCCAAGCTCACACACGTAGATTACGCCCCCCTGGGGGCTCTGCGGCACTCCTTTTGTGACTTTTGTAATCTCCTAACCCATAGGGTGGACGCGGGGCCATCCTCGATATTACCTTTTCGGGTGTTTCGGGTATTGCCTCCCGTCTTGCACTAGTTCTCTGAGTAGTAATTGCTGTATAGAGAGGCGCCCTGGCGGATCCTCTAACTCTGTCTTTTCTCCCTCTACTCTATACCTTCCCCGTCTTTCCCCCCTCTTCTCTTCTCTTGCCTTTTCTTTATCCTTCCTATCTTTGCCAGTACAACCACGAGATTATTATTTGGTTCCTAGTTAATCGATTTGCTCCTGTCATTCCCGATGTATATCTTATCTTTATTTCTTTTTATTGTCAATGTACTGTCCTCTACTATGGGAACCCCATGACCTCTTTTATAAGGTTATATCTCGGCTCTATGTATAATGTTGTTTTATGGATATGTTCTCCCCACGTGTTGTGGGGGGTTATTGTTGTCCCTTATAACTTGAAAATTAAATAAACAATTTAAAAAAAATAGCTCTAAGCCATTAGTGCCCCCTTATTTTTCTGCCTTCCAACAAACAAGTCTTTGTTACTTTGGGTTAGGCTGCGGGTGAAGGGCTAGGTCTAGTTGGGATGCCGGTGTCTGTATTCTGACCGCAGGCATTCTGACTGTCTGTATCCCAAGTTTTGGAGCAGGGCAAAATGTGAACTTACTTGATTAAACATCCTAGAGACACCATCCTTCTGGATCTCTCCAGAGACATCCATCCTTCATCTCTCCAAAACCATCCCCCATGCCTATATTCAGCAGCTCACCTCCCCATGTGTTCCCCAAGCAACCTCTCACCTTCCCCTGTGTCCATCCAGCAACCTCTCACCTTCCCCAGTGTCCCACCAGCAGCTTCTCGCCTCCCCGTGTCCCGCTCATTCCAGCAGCCTCTCACCTCCCCTTGTGTCCATCCAGCAGCCTCTCACTACCCCCTTTGTCCATCCAGCAACCTCTCACCTTCCCCTGTGTCCCACCAGCAGCTTCTCACCTCCGTGTCCCGCTCACTCCAGCAGCCTCTCACCTTCCCACATGTCCCCCAAGCAGCCACTCACCTACCCCTGTGTCCATCCAGCAGCCTCTCACCTCCCCATGTGTTCCCCAAGCAGCCTCTCACCTTTCCCTGTGTCCATCCTACAGCCTCTTACTTTCCTCTGTGTCCCACCAGCAGCTTATCACCTCCCCATGTGTCCTATTCACTCCAGCAGCCTCTCGCCTCCCCCTGTGTCCTACTCTCTCCAGACGCTGCTTACCTCCTCTGTTGTTTTGCACATAGTATGCCTGCTACTCTTCGTGGCTTCTCACTGCAGCGTCCTGACATCATGATGTCACATACGATGCACTGCAAAGAGTAGGCACCGAGACTTGAGGAGGGGTAGACAGGACGAGTGACACAGCACTGCCCGAATCTTCTGTTGTGCTTGGTGGTGTACGGCAGGGCATGCTCTCTGTGGGACCACTCTGAGAGCAGGAGTCCCTGGCTGGTAGTCACTGAGGGCCACGGCAGAGGCAGAACTAGTTCTGGTTGCCAATACAGGTGACAGAAAGCAATTAGGGCCCACTTTAACCCCTGCACTAAAGATTCTGTCAATCTCCTTGTTGTCGGGTAAAGTGCAGTTTTATTTTTTTACTCTGACAGCTGTGCATGGTTTGTAAAACAAGTTCTTGGCTCAACACAAAATCTCCTATTACCTTTGTGCCGTACCCTGATTATTTAGCTGTCATATAACTTGGAAAATAAATTGTGTACCAAACTAGGTAACAGTTTTGGGGCTCATTTACAGTTAAACTAAAACCATTGTATGACCCGTCTCTCAGACGGAGCAGTACAAGCTGTCTTCAGCACTGCGTCCATAGGTGTTACTTTCTAAATCTCCAGTAAATGCTATTCAGAAGTAGACAAGTTTCCTCCTATAGTCCTCACTTCTCTGCCAATTTTCCAGACTGTCACAAACACCAAAGTTTTTAAGTCTTCCATGAGAGGGGGATTACGTCTTCAGTTTAATACTGGCAGCAAACGCCTCTGCTATAATCCTAATATCCGGTTACACTAGTTTTGATGTTTTTGCTGGATTGATTTGTTATAGAATGATCTACTAAATCTTTCAAGTTAATCAAATATTTAATTGAAATTATAAAATATTATAGTTAACAAATGCTTCTAGGTACAGCAGTCTTTCATACAGTGCTTAAATAGGTTATCTAGGTTAAGTGAAAAGTTAGCTCATGCAAATGAAAGCATCCATCTTGAGTCCTGTTGGAGAAAGAGCGCTATATAAATTATAATTTTTATAAATTATTATTATATCTTCTGTCTCCTTTTCCTTTGAGCTCATTACGCATGCATCTTTCTCCAGGGACTGAGAAAGGAGATTGATATTAGTTAGATAGACTATAAGTTAGCAGAGGAATCTCCTGACTTGCAGTTTTTCTTTCCTCCAATACTTTGACATCTAGCATTGATTGGCAGCTAAAACATGCCAATACTTTCTATCACAACGACAACGGCATATGTGTCTGTCTATAATGTGTGTTTGTATTACCCAAATGAGGACTAATCAACCCCAATATTGAAATGTAAATAATAAAGTACAAATACAAAGGTGTACAGCCAAGATTTTTTTTTTTTAAGGCCAACATTCATTCGCCACTATGAATCAATAACTAATAATCTTATCATCCTCCATTCACCCTCTATTGTCACAATAATTCATCATTAAAACCCCCTCTTTTGTGAGGTCCCATCCTTGTTATTAAACCCTGTTCAGGATCGTCGCGTTCCATTAACCCCCTTTCATCAGTTTCCACATTAATCATTATTATCACCCACATCCTCACAGCATCATCCCCCTTACCAACCAGGGCCGCCACATGTCTACAGTGAGGTACTGATCATACATCTGTTCCTCTCTGAGTAATTCTGTGCTGACCCATTAACACCCCAACCGCCCAATCATGTTTAAATTTGGGCTCCAGTATACTGGGCTGTGCATGCATCTTTTGGGGCATCAGTTAGATGCAGATGTTGACTATGAGAGCAGTGGGCTCATTATAAGGTTAATTAAGAACAACATAACTATGGTAGGAGAAAAGTGTAGAGCACCCAATACCTAAGCCTGTACACCCTTCTAACATGGCTTGTTGTTATAGAGGAAGGGAACATTAAACATGATGATACGGTTAAAATTCTTACAATTGTTTTGTGTTTGCTATATTTATATTTGTAAAATAAAAAATGTGTATTGATTAATGTATTCATTTCTTTGGGGGATTATCTAAGTTTCTTTTGTGCTTGGCCACAAGTAAATGACAAATCATGGGTCACAGTTTGGTCCCATGACTCACAACATTGTGAGTTCTGCCTCCTCCATGGCTGTTACTCCATAACATAGCATGAGAAGACCATTCCCAATGAGGCAGCAATATGTGGTGTGGGTCAGTGATGAATGTGTCTATGTAAGAAAACTTTTTAAATAATATTGTGTAATACTATTAGTAATATTTTTAAATAATAAAATATTTGTAAAAACAATAAATTAGAACTGTAGTTTTCCATTTGAGGTTCACCATTTAAAAAAATAAAAGTACCAATTTATAAATTTTCAAACGAACATGATTTTTTTTATTTTGCTCAGTGGTTTTTCTAAATCCATCTAAATTTAGAGATATTTTAGTAAATGTAAAAAATGTTGTATACCGTTTCAACAATTTGGTTCAAACTTCTCTAGTAGGGACATACCTGTAGTCTTGCTAGAAATAGTATTGTTTATGATGGTGATAGATTGAGGGGTATATTCAGTTAGGGTCGAAAACTTCCGTCTGTCGAAAAGACGGCAGTTTTCGACTTTTTAAGGTTGAATCCTGATTCGACCTATTCAATCCCAGCTGTTTTTTTTCGACAAGTCTGGGAATTCGACTTGTCGAATAGTACGTGAATCGGCGGTATAGCTGCCGATTCACATACTTTTGACGGAAACGGGGCCAAATTCGACAGGATTTGGCCCCGTTTTCGACCATCTCAGTCCGACATAAAAAAATGGCGGACTGAGATGAGGGACCTTACAGGAAGAGAGGGGGGAGAGCCGCAGGGAGACGGGGGACAGCGGCGGGCATACAGGGGAGAGCAGCGCTACAGCACAGCACTGCAGCAGGATGTATCACAGCCGCGCCACTCACGGCAGCGTCCACCCGGCTCCAGCAAGTGAGATCACGCTTGTTGGAGCCGGGTGGACACTGCCGTGAGGTCGGGTGGCTGTGTGACATCCTCCTGCAGCGCTACTGTAGCGCTGCTCTCCTCCGCTCACAGGTCTCATCTCAATTCGACTTTTTTTAAAGTCGAATTGAGATGGGACTGAATAGGGGTTGTCGGATCTTTTCCGACAAATGCATGTCGGAATGGATCCAACCCTAATTGAATATACCCCTTAGTTGTGTTTAAATTAGAACGTTTGTTTACTGCATGATATACTGTAACTTACATTTACAGAAATGCTTCTGCCTGTTTGTGTGAGGTACTGTATCAGAAGGGTGCCATGTCATTTCTTTGGTAAAGAGGTATCAGATGAAAAGTCAGCAGTGGCATCATGAGACTTCATTGAACATAATAATTTCATGAGTTCCGAGAACTCTTCTGTATGCACAGCTATTGTCCCTGTCACATACTACCAGTCAGTGCTGTGCAAACAGCCATGGAGGAGACCATAATCTCACTGGAGAACAAAAAAAAAATCTGTTCACAATACAGTAGGTGGCACAACAGCAGGGACGCCATACTTGGCACTACTATGCCAAGTATGAACATGTATTCATGCTCGGATGAACATGTATTCCCACGAACAATTGCATTTTATATTTTACACCAGTATCTAACTTTCCAACAGTTAGATTTAAGTAAAACCATTATACTTCTTGTGGAGCAGCAATAAACTACTTAAAAAAAAATTAAAAAAAATCATTAGTTCAAACCGAAATCTTATCTGTCTCATGCAGAAATGTTTGACAACTACTCTATTTGTTTTCCTTTGTGCACATTCATTGCAATGTGTTCAGTACTAGAATACTGCATGAGCTGCGGGTCTTGATAATAACCAGTTACAAATACATCTTTACTACTGAAACGCCAGTTACGTTTTCAGACAACATCCTATAGTTAGTAAATATGTTAATGACAAGTTAATACGCAGGCAAGTCATATTTCTGGATTCTGTAGAATACTTTATTAAAAATGTGTTAGCCAGAGCTGTCTATCTTCTTAATTATTCCAGAGAATTGATTTTTATATGGCTATGTATGTACAGTTGTGCTCATAAGTTTACATACCCTAGCAGAATTTGTGATTTTCTGGCCATTTTTCAGAGAATATGAATGATAACTCACAAACTTTTCTTTCACTCATGGTTAGTGGTTGGGTGAAGCCATTTATTGTCAAACAACTGTGTTTACTCTTTTTAAATCATAATGACAACAGAAACTACCCAAATGACCCTGATCAAAAGTTTACATACCCTGGAGATTTTGGTCTGATAACATGCACACAAGTTGACACAAACGGGTTTGAATGGCTACTAAAGGTAACCATCCTCACCTGTGATCTGTTTGCTTGTAATCAGTGTGTGTGTGTATAAAAGGTCAGTGAGTTTCTGGACTCCTGAAAGACCCTTGCATCTTTCATCCAGTGCTGCACTGACGTGTCTGGATTCTGAGTCATGGGGAAAGCAAAAGAATTGTCAAAGGATCTGCGGGAAAAGGTATTTGAACTGTATAAAACAGGAAAGGGATATAAAAAGATATCCAAGCAATTGAGAATGCCAATGAGCAGTGTTCAAACTCTAAGAAGTGGAAAATGAGGGATTCTGTGGAAAGCAAATCACGGTCAGGTAGACCAACAAAAATTTCAGCCACAACTGCGAGGAAAATTGTTCGGGATGCAAAGAAAAATCCACAAATAACTTAAGCTGAAATACAGGACTCTCTGAAAATAAGTGGTGTGGTTGTTTCAAGATGCACAATAAGGAGGCATTTGAAGAAAAACGGGCTGCATGGTCGAGGCGCCAGAAGAAAGCCATTACTACGCAAATGCCACAAAGCATCCCGCTTACAATACTCCAAACCGCACAGAGACAAGCCTCAAAACTTTTGGAACAAAGTCATTTGGAGTGATGAGACCAAAATTGAACTTTTTGGCCACAACCATAAACGTTACATTTGGAGAGGAGTCAACAAGGCCTATGATGAAAGGTACACCATTCCTACTGTGAAACACGGTGGTGGATCTCTGATGTTTTGGGGATGTGTGAGCTACAAAGGCACTGGAAACTTGGTCAAAATTGATGGCAAGATGAATGCAGCATGTTATCAGAAAATACTGGAGGAAAATTTGCACTCATCAGCCCGGAAGCTGCGCATGGGACGTACTTGGACGTTCCAACATGACAATGATCCAAAACACAAGGCCAAGTCGACCTGTCATTGGCTACATCAGAATAAAGTGAAGGTTCTGGAGTGGCCATCTCAGTCTCCTGACCTCAATATCATTGAGCCACTCTGGGGAGATCTCAAACGTGCAGTTCATGCAAGACAGCCCAATAATTCACAGGAACTGGAAGCTTTTTGGCAAGAAGAATGGGCAGCTTTACCATCTGAGAAAATAAAGAGCCTCATCCATAACTACCACAAAAGACTTCAAGCTGTCATTGATGTTAAAGGGGGCAATACACGGTATTAAGAACTGGGGTATGTAAACTTTTGATCAGGGTAATTTGGGTAGTTTCTGTTGTCATTATGATGTATAAAGAGTAAACACAGTTATTTGACAATAAATAGCTTCACCCAACCACTAACCATGAGTGAAAGAAAAGTTTGTGAGTTATCATTCATATTCTCTGACAAATGGCCAGAAAATCGCAAATATGGAAGATCTTACATCTTCTACATTAGTGAGTAGTTCAAACTTCACTACTACTTGGTATGGCTGGTTAAGATTCCGAGCCAGCTGAGTATAGGGCCTTTTCCAACCCCCTCCTGAAGCAGAACCTCCACCTTGTTCCTTCTCGTCAGCATAACCCTGCCAGTAAATTTAAAGACTTATTTATCCCGCATTTACCAATTGGAGTTGTCTGGCTTACCCTTCTCCTTCCCCATGCTTTCCTTGCCCTTTCTTCCCTTCCTTCCCCCTGTCCCCCCTACACACACCCTCTTTCTTCTTATTCTTTTTCTTGTTTTGTATTTATGGTGTGGGGTAATGTTTGCATATTTATCTGCCTGTTTATTACTGCACTGCCTGCCAGGCCCTGATTAGGCCTTATTTACAGATTTGTCCTTTGCAGTGAGAGTTATGCACTTCTTTACTGCTTATGCTTCAAAGGCCTACAGTATATTCCCTGTTTTCTATAGCCTTGCTGTGTATAGTAAGTATCTTTCTATTGTTTACTTTAATAAAACAGATTGCATAAAAAAGTGTTCATTTCTGCAAAGAACTGACTTAGAAAACCCACTCCTGCAACTGTACTGCAGAATCTAATCCTTTGTGAAAAGAATCCCAGGTTTAGTGCATGCGTAGTCGGAGACTATTTGAAGACAATATGTTTCCAGTACAGTTCTCAAAATGTTGTGTATTTATATTGCTGTGCCCAGGAATGCTGGGTTCCGTCTGGTTATCCCTGCCATCTTTTATTATCCCATTCATCCTTCACCTGTTACTTGTTCCGCAACTACCAGCAACACTAGCCTTCTACCTCCTCCTATTCCTTCACATTGTAAAAAAATAAAAAGTCAAATGCGCAAGCTAGCTTGTGTTGCCGGTCTGTTTCTACATTAGATAAAATGTGGCCTATGGATAAACCTAAAATAAACTTTATTCTGTGTATTGTACTTACTTTTTATTACATGCGATGATTTATGCTCCATAAACTTGTAAATTTTTATTTGAGCTGGTATTTTCTATGTGAAATGTCATTGCCTGATATAGTTATAGTTATAGAATGCTCTGTTAAGCAGGGAAATACACAGAACTGCACATAATGGGCAACATAAAAAGTTCATGGTAAAACCAGCTAGAAAGGTGATGAAAATTGCACTCTGCCAAATATGTTGTAAGGGGACAGATTGAAAATGGGTCCATCCTAACTCCAGTCTAAACTACTTTGCAAAGCCCCATTTGCATTCATATCCTATTCAATATGAGCTGGGGTTGCGGGTAACGCACAGCATGGCATGTGACAGGAAATATAACCAGGGACTGATTAGGAGAAAACAATAGAAATCAAGAAGGAATTGCAGGCTGCATGACTAATATGAGGGGCAATATATTAGGCATGAACTGCTGGAGGTTATAACAGCTATTAGGGTAGGCTGATTTCTGCTTGTACTTCCATAGACTGGAATCAGAAATCACCTTCTGAGACACGTATTGTGTTCTAGCAGCACTCTCTGGTATTTGAATTGGCTCATTCTTGTGAATTGTCCCACTGAATCCTGCTCACCTGGGAGAGATCACATTATCTCTCGTGGGCATTTCTCCAGTTGTTTATAAAAGTTTTCCCAGTGCTCATCTGGTGGCCCTATGATGAAATGCATTTGGCCACACCAACATTTTGATTCTGCAACCATCCCAGGAGGTATAGCTCTGAGTTACCTGTGGCCTGGAGCATGGTGAGTCAGCAATGTGACAGCCTCACGTGGCGTAAAAAAAAATCTTTGTCTATTCATCCGCAGTGACCCTCAGTTTGGAGGGAAAGGGATTGCATATCGTAGGTTGAGATTACAAAGCCTTCTCATGATATGGAGGTATTGTGTCTGGTTTTTCTGGCCCTCCACCGTGAAATCTAGAAAAAAGACATAATGACATTGTTAATCTCCAACAGAACCTTAATGCAGGCCAATCTCCGGATTGTGTCTCGGCCTTGGTACTAGAGGAATCTCGTAATAAAGGTGCGAGGAGAGGGCCCCCGGGCAGCAGAGCTTTGGTTGGAATACTGTGGCCCTCTCCACCGCAAACTGGGGGAAAAGGCATCCACCAAGCCAAAGATATCAATCAGCCACTTTTCTAGGAAATCCTCAGGACGGGACGTCTTCCCTCTTCAGTACACCAACAAATCACACATTGTTGCCTCACAAACGGGCTCCTACTCAAGCTGGATGAATCCTACTGTACCTAGGACAATCTGTAGCATAGTGCACTTGATGAAATGTTCTCTTTGGGGATCTGGGGAAACATTTTTTGTTTTGGTTTATTTCCTGCTTTATGCAAAGTGCACAAAGTACGTACAGTATTATATAGAAAAGCCGAAAAAAGCAAGAATGCACCATCACCAGCAGGGCAGTAGAGAGCCTGGCTGGGCACAGTTACTTTTCAGGGGTCGTGATCACAGGAGGCACGGCCATGTACCCTTACAAAAAATTACAGAAAAATTGTATTTTAAGTGCCTCCTTGCCCGCACGGCAGCCCAGCGGGGTGGGGGGAGGCTGCTGTGGCTGGACACCCCTCCATCAGGCCTGGGTAATTTGTACCCTCCCCCCCCTCTCTGCGCCACTGATCACCAGATTAAAAAAAAAATATTATCTGAATAATGCGGAATGTACAAATACAGTCAACCTTTTATACATGTGTCTTGATCTTTTAGCAAAATAGTTATTTAAACTGATATTTCAGAGTATGAAAGGCTTGAGCAGTATAGGATAACATTTCATTGCAGAAGAAACATCTTGTTCAGCAGTGAAGTAAGATGAATGATACCTGATTCCAGTTTCTATGTAATCACTGGTAATACATTTCTACAGAATTGCAATTACTTGTACAAGAACCTCAGAAACCAGGTTAGATTTCAGCCTAAAAGAAAAATATTGAAATTCTGCATATTCCGTATACAGTAATGTACTGCAGGAAACATTTCAATAACATTAACCCCTTCCCAGCATGCTGATGCTGGGGGAAATGTACGGTCTTGGCTGGTGTACAGTCTTGCAGATGTTCCGCATGACTATATGAGGTATGCAGTTGGCAGAGAGAAATGCTGCACCACCTCTGAGCTCTGCACCAAATAGAAAGAGATTTTTTACATTTATTTGTATAAAATTATGAAAACTTGCTTTGGGGTGTTTTTTTCCTTATGCACATTTTTAACACCTAATGAAGAAGCCCTCTTACGTTGCTTAGGAGATGACTTTTCATAAGTTGCTTAATCTGTAGAGACTTTATTGGTATACGGTAGTATTCCTAAATGTAAAACTGAATAAACAAGCACTAGACAATTTAACATTCCTGTAATTTGTGTAGAATTATGAGAAAGTCATATGTGTTTTATTTTGTTTGTCTAAAGGGTCCCATTTACTTATACGACATGACGGTCCGTCATGTCATATAAGATTTCCTCCAACCTCCCGGCAGCCTCCCCATTGGCAGGATAGTATTAGATATATCGTATGCAGTTTTTTTTGCATACAAGGTATCTTTTACTTTTCCCATCCATTTACTGCGGGAACCGACATATAACGAGTGCAGCACGTACTTATTGGAAGGGCGCATGACTTTTAATGCAGTAACTTACATAATGAATCTGCTTTTGTAGCCCATCAGTTGTTTGTTTAACCCACCCTAAAATATTCAAGCAAAAAGGAAACAAAAAGAAAAAAAAACTTTTAAATGGAAACATGAAAGAGACAAACCCCACAGAACCCCCACGCCATATACCTAAACCCAACCGCATTATACTTAGATCCGTGAAAGTAACTTATCAAGCCTACCCAGAGCAGAAAGGTTATTCAGTAGTATGTAACAGAATTAGCAAGTTAACAAACGGAATCTATGAATTCTAATGACCAAAAGTCAAGGGGGCTCCCTGGCCAGAAGGACCCATCAGGTGAAGTTAAACTAAGTATAAAAAATATTAATAAGGATGCTGCTAAGGATAATTGCAATTTACTATCTGACAGAAATTGCATAGCCAGAATATTAAGGCACAGAGTGCCAGTATCCAGAACCATAACGGACCACAATGGATATTTGCCACAGACCACAGCAGAGAGAACAGAAAAATGAATGCGGCGGGCACAAGTGTAAACACATATATAGTTACTGTTCCAAGTATCGAAGCCATACACAATCTCATTAAATCAAGGTTGAGTTGCCTGTGGCCTGGAGCACGGTTGGTCAGCACTGCGGCACCCTCACGTGGCATAAAAAAAAAATCTTTGTCTCCCCATCCACAGTGACCCTCAATTTGGAGAGGAAGAAATGGCATATTGTAGGTTGAGATCATAAAGCCATCTCTTGATATGGAGGAATTGTCTGGTTCTTCTGGACCTCCATGGTGAAATCCAGACAAAAATAAAGACATTGTTAAACTTCAACAGAACCTTATAGCGGGCCAGTGTCAGGTTAGTGGCATGGTCTTGGTAGTGGGGGAATACTGTTTAATAAATGGCTAATGCTGCTCCTCACCTCTGTGGAGGAATTCAAGTGTTTTGCGCACCAGCGGCCATGAGATGTTGGCCGACGGAGCAATTTGATTGTTGCTCTCTACGAGAGGGCACAGCCGCCGGCGCTGACATACTGTTATGTTTTTCTGACACTTTGATGGACTGATAACTAATCTAGTAACAAAGGTGCAAGAAAGGGCTCCAGGCGTCAGAGCTCTAGTTGGAATCCTCTGGGTCCTCTTCACCACAAAAGGCATCCAAGCCAAAGATATCAATCAGCCACTTTTCTAGGAACTCCTCATGATGGGTCACCTCCTCCCTCTCCGGTAGCCCAACAAATAATACATTGTTGTCACACAGATGACCTTCCATGTCCAAGAATTTATGCCGCAGACTAGCCACTTGAGAGACCATGGACTCAACCTATGATTTTATCAGAGAGTGAGAGTCCTTAAGTATTGAAGTATGGGTCTCAGCCTAACCCCTTCATGGACCCGCTGTGAATCATGGAACAGAAGTGACAGGTCAGACTGTACCTCTACTACTTTGGCAGAGACTCGTTTTTCACTGTTGTTTACAGCCTCGATTACATGCTGCAGGCCACCTCAACCAGAGTAGGCGTCCCCTCGGGAGTGGTTGACGTAATCGAAGAAGATGCAGAAACAGGGAACCTTAGGAGTCCCCCTCCATCTGGGGCAGTAGAGTTGAGGAAGTGGATAAACCTCTCCATTTTTTCAGTTGTAGCAGCATTTCTTGTCTTCCCCATAGTGGGGCAGAATGTATAAACTGAGAGCAGGGAGACAGCTGACATCACAGGAGCTCTTAATGAACAGGCTGCAAAGATGTAATGATAGCAAAGATATGCACCTCTGAATGTATGTGGTAACAAGTCCCAGGGAGGAAGGCACACTCCAGTAGTACCCAAATGTTAATTATACTGCAGAGAATTAGTGCCTGCTAATGGGTGGTCTTCAGTATGCCGAATGTCGGGATCCCGGCGCACAGTATACCGGCGCCGGGATCCCGACACCCGGCATACCGACAGATATTCTCCCTCGTGGGGGTCCACGACCCCCCTGGAGGGAGAATAAATAGCGTGTTGCGCGCCACCGTGCCCGCAGCGAAGCGAGCGCAGCGAGCCCGCAAGGGGCTCCTTTGCGCTCGCCACACTGTCGGTATGCCGGCGGTCGGGCTCCCAGCGCCGGAATGCTGGTCGCCGGGAGCCTGGCCACCGGCATACCATACTACACCCCTGCTGATAGCAGCGCTCGCTGCAGGTCACAGGGGACAGCAGGCAACAGTGGAGCCACAGCTTCTCCAGGCAGTACACTGCCACGATCAGACTTGTGGGCAGTGCTCCTCATTCATCACCTCTTCCACCACCGACAGAGCTGCAAAGTCACTGGGTAAGGCACTGCAGGATAGGGTCAGTGGTGCAAGTGGGTGGGTACGGCGTACCCGTAAGAATTTAGCCGTGGGTACGCCGTACCCACACCGACGGGCCGCCGCTCCTCTTCCTTCCCTCCCTCCCCCACGCCGCACCGCCGCTGATGTGAGGGCAGGAGAGGCAGGAGAGTGCAGCCTGCGCCTCTCGTTCCCCTCAGTCTCCGGTGGGTGTTTCAGTTTACTTCAGCGCCGATCCGTGAGCCAATCAGAGCTCGCACCCGCGAGCTCTGATTGGCTCACGGATCGGCGCTGAATTAAACTGAGACACCCGCCGGAGACTGAGGGGAACGAGAGGCGCAGGCTGCACTCTCCTTCCCTCACATGACAGACAGGAGGACAGCGACGGCAGCGGTGAGTAGGGGAGGGGGGCATGTTATACTTGGCACTGGGGGGGCATGTATACCTGGCACTGGGGGCATATCTGGCACAGGGGGGCATATATACCTGGCACTGGGGGATATCTGGCACTGGGGGGGCATGTTATACCTGGCACTGGGGGATATCTGGCACTGGGGGCATATCTGGCACAGGGGGGGTATATATACCTGGCACTGGGGGATATCTGGCACAGGGGGGCATGTATACCTGGCACTGGGGGCATATCTGGCACAGGGGGGCATATATACCTGGCACTGGGGGCATATCTGGCACAGGGGGGCATATATACCTGGCACTGGGGGATATCTGGCACAGGGGGGCATGTATACCTGGCACTGGGGGCATATCTGGCACAGGGGGGCATATATACCTGGCACTGGGGGATATCTGGCACAGGGGGGCATGTATACCTGGCACTGGGGGATATCTGGCACTGGGGGGGCATGTTATACCTGGCACTGGGGGATATCTGGCACTGGGGGGGGCATGTTATACCTGGCACTGGGGGATATCTGGCACTGGGGGGGGCATGTATTCCTGGCACTGGGGGATATCTGGCACTGGGGGGGCATGTATACCTGGCACTGGGGGATATCTGGCACTGGGGGCATATCTAGCACAGGGGGGCATATATACCTGGCACTGGGGGATATCTGGCACTGGGGGGGGGCATGTTATACCTGGCACTGGGGGATATCTGGCACTGGGGGGGGGGCATGTATACCTGGCACTGGGGGATATCTGGCACTGAGGGCATATCTGGCACAGGGGGGCATATATACCTGGCACTGGGGGATATCTGGCACAGGGGGGCATGTATACCTGGCACTGGAGGATATCTGGCACTGGGGGCATATCTGGCACTGTAGGGGCATTTCTGTATCTGGCACGGGGGGCAATGTATATCTGACACAGTGGGGGCATTTGTGTATCTAGCACTGTGGGGCAATGTGTATCTGACACTGTGAGGCAATGTATGGCACTCTGGGGGCATTTCTGTATCTGGCACTGTGGGGCAATGTGTATCTGGCACTGTGGGGCAATGTGTATCTGGCACTCTGGGGACATTTGTGTATCTGGCACTGTGGGGCAATGTGCATCTGGCACTGTGGGGCAATGTGTATCTGGCACTCTGGGGACATTTGTGTATCTGGCACTGTGGGGCAATGTGCATCTGGCACTGTGGGGCAATGTGTATCTGGCACTGTGAGGCAATGTGTATCTGACACTCTGGGGACATTTGTGTATCTGGCACTCTGGGGACATTTGTGTATCTGGCACTGTGGGGCAATGTGTATCTGGCACTGTGGGGTTATATGTATCTGGCACTGTGGGGCAATGTATATCTAGCACAGTGGGGCAACGTGTATCTGACACTATTGGGGTCATACGTGTATCTGCCCCTCCCCCATATGTGTATCACGCCCCCATTTTCATTGGCCACGCCCCATGTGGCATTTGGCCACACCCATTTTTTTTGCGCACACGGTACCCGTAAGACATTTTTTCTACTTGCACCACTGGATAGGGTCCAGATAAATAGTAGCCAGGGAGTTGTCCGCCGTGGCCATGCCCCTCCCTTAAATATTACTCTGTTGTTCTAACCTTAGTTTTGTTAGACATTGAGTTCACCTCCAGCATGATGGAGGTTCTTTGCAAGTTTGGGGCTGTATTTCATCAAATGAAGTTGGGAATTTGACCAGGATTAATGGTGTCCTCAATACTGAGAAAAACAGGCAGGTACTTATCCATCATGCAGTGCCATCAGAGAGAAGTCTGATTGGCTCCACATTTATTCTGCAGCAAGACAACGACCCCAAACAGACAGCCAATGTCATTAAGAACTATCTTCAGTGTAAAGAAGAACAAGGAGTCCTTGAAATGATGATATGGCCCCCACAGAGGCCATGTTGATCTCAACATCATCATCAAGTCTGTCTGGGATTACATGAAGAGACAAAAGGATTTGAGCAAGCCTACATCCACAGAAGATCAGTGGTTAGTTCTCCAAGATGTTTGGAACAACATCCCTGCTAAGTTCCTTTAAAACTGTGCATAGAAGAATTGATGTGTTTTGAAGGCAAAGGGTGGTCCTTCCAAATATTGATTTGATTTTTTGATTTACATTTTTCTGTTTATTCACTTTGCATTTTGTTAATTGATAAAAATAAATTATTAACACTTCTATTTTTTTAAAGCATTCTTACTTTGCAGCATTTTTTCCACATCTGCCTAAAACTTTTGCATAGTACTGTACTTCCCATTGTCGTTATGTCGTAAAATAGTCTGATCTCTTCTATATCGCGGGTCCGTCGGCCAGTGTGTAGGGCCGATACGTCTGTGAACTCCGTCGTTCACAGACGTATCGCGTCGGCCCCGCAGCACTGCCGACGGCCAATATATCAACCGATATATTGGCACGTCGCTGTGTGTGTACGGACATGCGGCGGCGGCCGGTGGTGATTGACAGCTGAACTAGGCGGGCATGTGTACACGCCCGCCCAGTTCATGACGTCAGTCTCCGACGGATCGCCCAGTGTGTATGCTCAACACACTGCCTGATCCGTTCATAGATATATCTGCCGATCAATTGATCGGCAGATATATCTACCAGTGTGTACCCACCTTAAGGACTCATTGCATTCCCTGCTATTACAGTAGCTCATGCTGTCCTGGGTCACACTTTCATCCAAGCTATATTAGGTAGGAGTAAGCTTTGGTTTGTATTCTGCTTTTCAAGCAGTCTGAAAGGATGTGGAATTTGGTATCAAAGCACCTATGTTGTCCGGAATTTGACCCAGCCACTCCGTTATGGAATGCTAGTAGTTTGATTAAGCTTGTTTGTTTACAGACTAGGGTGGTGTGGGATGGGAGATGTGGCCATCTTAACAACATTGTAGGCCCTTGGCACAGTAATCTACTGTGACCCTTATCCACCCATTCATGGGAATAAAAAAAAAAAAAAAAAAACAGTCAAACAAACCCCTTCTGTGGTCCGGCGCCTTCTCTCCACATACTTCCTTACAGTGAATGGCTGTCAGCACTTTGATTGGTGGATAGCTCTATTCATCCACCAATCAGCATGCTGACAGCCATGCATAGTCTGGCTGCAGGCTTGGAGACAGGTAGAAAATGCTGCCTGTCAGCTCTAATTATATGTAAATCACAATCCGAGCAGCTGGGCAGCATTCTTTACCAGGAAGCTCTGGAAGCACCAGCCCATCCCTGCTCAAAGGCCTATAGAATCGTGGGGCACTGGGCAGCTGCCCAGTGTTCCTATACACATTGATTGTACAGCTGTATGTGGATCGTATGCTTAAATCATTTACACAGCTCAGTTTGGAATTGTGGAATTTCTCCTACTCCATTCTATAGGTATTTGCAGCTTTGGCATGCACTTTCGATTCAATTCTCTGGTTCCCCCTTCCTATACAGGACTCCACTTTTCAGAAATGTATTACTATGCTTGACCTACCCACACCCTCTCCTGTATATATTAATATGTTCTCTGCGTCCATCACTCCACTCACCTACTAAGCCTTAAGGTTGGTACACACTGGAAAGATATATCTGCAGATCAGTTGATCTGCAGATATATCTATGGATGGATCGGGCAGTGTGCTGTGCATACACACAGCCCGATCCGTCGGGCACTGACGTCATGAACTGGGCGGGCGTGTACACACGCCTACCCAGTTCAGCTGTCAATCACCGCCGGCCGCCGCAGCATGTGTACGGGCGGGCGGCCGACCGCCGTACACACACAGCGACGTGCCAATATATCGGTAGATATATTAGCCGTCGGCTGTGCTGCGGGGCCGACGCGATACGTCTGTGAACGACGGAGTGCACAGACGTATCGGCCGTACACACTGGCCGACGGACCCGCGATATTTCGGCCGTACAAGAGAACGGCCGATATATCGGCCAGTGTGTCCAGGCATTTAGGCTATGGTGGGAGGAGGATGTGGGCTCCCCACCGTCATGACGATTGGTCTGCTTTGGAGAGCCCTCGTCTATCTCCTGCTGCTGAGGTTCCAGAAAATGTAACTATACGTTGTACATAAGACTTCTCTTACTCCAGAGTGGATCTATAGATTGGGAGGTTGTTTCAGAGATGCCTGTCCTAAGTGTTATAGTGAGGGTACCTTTTGGCACCTATTGTTGGACTGCTGTGTTGTCACTGCCTTTTGCACTACAGTCATTTGAGCAGTATCCTCTGTGTGGATACCTTTGGCAGTCATGACACTGGTGGTCTGCTAATTGGAGGTACTGGCTGAAGATCTGCTAGATAGAAATACTAGACAATATAACCTTAATACTTGTACACTTGCAAAAGTCTGCATAGTTGGTTCCTTGATCCTATCCTGCACAGGAGGCAACAGTCTAGATATGCTACTCTGCTTGTTCATAACAACACGCTCCCGCCTGACTCTCCCGACACCTGGTGATGTGTCTGAAGGCATTGTGTTTCCTGCTCTAGGCTCTTCAGCCTTGTTTTTTCTGTATATTTGCGTCTGGCCAGACTGCAATGCTTCTCTCTTGCAATTTTTCTACTGATGATAAAACTGGTTTCTTTGTGGCGGCTACACTCACGGGACCTTGTTGCTCTGCTGTACACAATATATTTACTTCTATGATCATGTTATTGTTTGTCATCTGGGCTTTATGCTGTACGTCTAAAAAATGGTTATGAATCCACTATAACATGGCGCCACCTTAAAATAGTGCAACCGTCACCAGATGGTTAAGATAATGTTTAAAATATAATTACGTTCCTTATGTATACATCAGTCTCCTCTTGCCTTCAGAGCCTGGATTCCATCAGCTCAGCATATGTAAGGAGAATGGATACTCATGTGTAGTATTGAAATTTCTCTATCGTCCTAGTGGATGCTGGGGTTCCTGAAAGGACCATGGGGAATAGCGGCTCCGCAGGAGACAGGGCACAAAAAGTAAAGCTTTAGGATCAGGTGGTGTGCACTGGCTCCTCCCCCTATGACCCTCCTCCAAGCCTCAGTTAGATTTTTGTGCCCGGCCGAGAAGGGTGCAATCTAGGTGGCTCTCCTAAAGAGCTGCTTAGAAAAGTTTAGCTTAGGTTTTTTATTTTACAGTGAGTCCTGCTGGCAACAGGATCACTGCAACGAGGGACTTAGGGGAGAAGAAGTGAACTCACCTGCGTGCAGGATGGATTGGCTTCTTTGGCTACTGGACATTAGCTCCAGAGGGACGATCACAGGTACAGCCTGGATGGTCACCGGAGCCTCGCCGCCGGCCCCCTTGCAGATGCTGAAAAGAGAAGAAGGTCCAGAATCGGCGGCAGAAGACTCCTCAGTCTTCTTAAGGTAGCGCACAGCACTGCAGCTGTGCGCCATTGCTCTCAGCACACTTCACACGGCAGCCACTGAGGGTGCAGGGCGCTGGGAGGGGGGCGCCCTGGGAGGCAATGTAAACCTATTTTTTGGCAAAAAATACCTCACATATAGCCTCCGGGGGCTATATGGAGATATTTAACCCCTGCCAGAATCCGTTGAAGAGCGGGAGACGAGCCCGCCGAAAAAGGGGCGGGGCCTATCTCCTCAGCACACAGCGCCATTTTCCCTCACAGAAAGGCTGGAGGGAAGGCTCCCAGGCTCTCCCCTGCACTGCACTACAGAAACAGGGTTAAAACAGAGAGGGGGGGCACTAATTTGGCGTTAGAAATATATAAAAAGATGCTATAAGGGAAAACACTTATATAAGGTTGTCCCTATATAATTATAGCGTTTTTTGGTGTGTGCTGGCAAACTCTCCCTCTGTCTCTCCAAAGGGCTAGTGGGTCCTGTCCTCTATCAGAGCATTCCCTGTGTGTGTGCTGTGTGTCGGTACGTGTGTGTCGACATGTATGAGGACGATGTTGGTGAGGAGGCGGAGCAATTGCCTGTAATGGTGATGTCACTCTCTAGGGAGTCGACACCGGAATGGATGGCTTATTTAGGGAATTACGTGATAATGTCAACACGCTGCAAGGTCGGTTGACGACATGAGACGGCCGACAAACAATTAGTACCGGTCCAGACGTCTCAAAAACACCGTCAGGGGTTTTAAAACGCCCGTTTACCTTAGTCGGTCGACACAGACACAGACACGGACACTGAATCCAGTGTCGACGGTGAATAAACAAACGTATTCCTTATTAGGGCCACACGTTAAGGGCAATGAAGGAGGTGTTACATATTTCTGATACTACAAGTACCACAAAAGAGGGTATTATGTGGGATGTGAAAAAACTACCTGTAGTTTTTCCTGAATCAGATAAATGAAATGAAGTGTGTGATGATGCGTGGGTTCCCCCCGATAGAAAATTATTGGCGGTATACCCTTTCCCGCCAGAAGTTAGGGCGCGTTGGGAAACACCCCTTAGGGTGGATAAGGCGCTCACACGCTTATCAAAACAAGTGGCGGTACCGTCTATAGATAGGGCCGTCCTCAAGGAGCCAGCTGACAGGAGGCTGGAAAATATCATATAAAAGTATATACACACATACTGGTGTTATACTGCGACCAGCGATCGCCTCAGCCTGGATGTGCAGAGCTGGGGTGGCTGGGTCGGATTCCCTGACTAAAAATATTGATACCCTTGACAGGGACAGTATTTTATTGACTATAGAGCATTTAAAGGATGCATTTCTATATATGCGAGATGCACAGAGGGATATTTGCACTCTGGCATCAAGAGTAAGTGCGATGTCCATATCTGCCAGAAGATGTTTATGGACACGACAGTGGTCAGGTGATGCAGATTCCAAACGGCACAAAGGTGTATTGCCGTATAAAGGAAGAGGAGTTATTTGGGGTCGGTCCATCGGACCTGGTGGCCACGGCAACTGCTGGAAAATCCACCGTTTTTACCCTAAGTCACATCTCTGCAGAAAAAGACACCGTCTTTTCAGCCTCAGTCCTTTCGTCCCTATAAGAGTCATATTTGCCCAGGGATAGAGGAAAGGGAAGAAGACTGCAGCAGGCAGCCCATTCCCAGGAACAGAAGCCTTCCACCGCTTCTGCCAAGCTCTCAGCATGATGCTGGGACCGTACAGGACCCCTGGATCCTACAAGTAGTATCCCAGGGGTACAGATTGGAATGTCGAAACGTTTCCCCCTCGCAGGCTCCTGAAGTCTGCTTTACCAAGGTATCCCTCCGACAAGGAGGCAGTATGGGAAAAAATTCACAAGCTGTATTCCCAGCAGGTGATAATCAAATTACCCCTCCTACAACAAGGAAAGGGGTATTATTCCACACTATATTGTGGTACTGAAGCCAGAAGGCTAGGTGAGACCTATTCTAAATCTAAAAAAATTTGAACACTTACAAAGGTTCAAATCAAGATGGAGTCACTCAGACCAGTGATAACGAACCAGGAAGAAGGGGACTATATAGTGTCCCGGGACATCAGGGATGCTTACCTCCATGTCCCAAATTTGCCCTTCTCACTAAGGGTACCTCAGGTTCGTGGTATAGAACTGTCACTGTCAGTTTCAGACGCTGCCGTTTGGATTGTCCACGGCACCCCGGGTCTTTACCAAGGTAATGGCCGAAATGATGATTCTTCTTCGAAGAAAAGGCGTCTTAATTACCCCTTACTTGGACGATCTCCTGATAAGGGCAAAGTCCAGGGAACAGTTGGAGGTCGGAGTAGCACTATCTCGGATACTGCTACAACAGCACGGATGGATTCTAAATATTCCAAAATCGCAGCTGATCCTGACGACACGTCTGCTGTGCCTAGGGATGATTCTGGACACAGTCCAGAAAAAGGTGTTTCTCCCGGAAGAGAAAGCCAGGGAGTTATCCGAGCTAGTCAAGAACCTCCTAAAACCAGGAAAAGTGTCAGTGCATCATTGCACAAGGGTCCTGGTAAAAATGGTGGCTTCCTACGAAGCAATTCCATTCGGCAGATTTCACGCAAGAACTTTTCAGTGGGATCTGCTGGACAAATGGTCCGGATCGCATCTTCAGATGCATCAGCGGATAACCCTATATCCAAGGACAAGGGTGTCTCTCCTGTGGTGGTTACAGAGTGCTCATCTTCTAGAGGGCCGCAGATTCGGCATTCAGGATTGGATGCTGGTGACCACGGAGGCCAGCCCGAGAGGCTGGGGAGCAGTCACACAAGGAAAAAATTTCCAGGGAGTGTGATCAAGTCTGGAGACTTTTCTCCACATAAATATACTGGAGCTAAGGGTAAATTTATAATGCTCTAAGCTTAGCAAGACCTCTGCTTCAAGGTCAGCCGGTATTGATCCAGTGGGAAAAACATCACGGCAGCAGTCGCCCACGTAAACAGACAGGGCGGCACAAGAAGCAGGAGGGCAATGGCAAAAACTGCAAGGACTTTTCGCTGGGCGGAAAATCATGTGATAGCACTGTCAGCAGTGTTTCATTCCGGGAGTGGAAACTGGGAAGCAGACTTCCTCAGCAGGCACGACCTCCACCCGGGAGAGTGGAAACTTCATCGGGAAGTTTTTCCACGTGATTGTGAACCGTTGGGAAATACCAAAGGTGGACATGATGGCGTCCCGTCTGAACAAAAAACGGGACAGGTATTGCGCCAGGTCAAGAGACCCTCAGGCAATAGCTGTGGACGTTCTGGTAACACCGTGGGTGTACCAGTCGGTGTATGTGTTCCCTCCTCTGCTTCTCATACCTAAGGTACTGAGAATTATAAGACGTAGAGGAGTAAGAACTATACTCATGGCTCCGGATTGGCCAAGAAGGACT
Source organism: Pseudophryne corroboree (assembly GCF_028390025.1). Taxonomy (NCBI): domain Eukaryota; kingdom Metazoa; phylum Chordata; class Amphibia; order Anura; family Myobatrachidae; genus Pseudophryne; species Pseudophryne corroboree. The sequence goes on from NC_086449.1 coordinate 524,042,447, forward strand.
TGGTACCCGGAACTTCAAGAGATGCTCACAGAGGACTTATGGCCTCTGCCGCTAAGAAGGGACTTGCTTCAGCAAGTACCATGTCTGTTCCAAGACTTACCGCAGCTGCGTTTGACGGCATGGCGGTGGAACGCCGGATCCTAAGGGAAAAAGGCATTCCGGAAGAGGTCATTCCTACCCTGGTCAAAGCCAGGAAGGAGGTGACCGCACAACATTATCACCACATGTGGCGAAAATATGTTGCGTGGTGTGAGGCCAGGAATGCCCCACGAAGAAATTTCAACTCGGTCGATTCCTGCATTTCCTGCAAACAGGAGTGTCTATGGGCCTCAAATTGGGGCCCATTAAGGTTCAAATTTCGGCCCTGTCGATTTTCTTCCAGAAAGAATTGGCTTCAGTTCCTGAAGTCCAGAAGTTTGTCAAGGGAGTATTGCATATACAACCCCCTTTTGTGCCTCCAGTGGCACTGTGGGATCTCAACGTAGTTCTGGGATTCCTCAAATCACATTGGTTTAAAACCAGTCAAATCTGTGGATTTGAAGCATCTCACATGAAAAGTGACCATGCTCTTGGCCCTGGCCTGGGCCAGGCGAGTGTCAAATTGGTGGGTTTTTTCTCAAAAAAGCCCATATCTGTTTGTCCATTCGGACAGGGCAGAGCTGCGGACTCGTCCCCAGTTCTCTCCCTAAGGTGGTGTCAGTGTTTCACCTGAACCAGCTTATTGTGGTGCCTTGCGCCTACTAGGGACTTGGAGGACTCCAAGTTGCTGGATGTTGTCAGGGCCCTGAAAGTATAGGTTCCAGGACGGCTGGAGTCAGGAAAACTGACTTGCTGTTATCCTGTATGCACCCAACAAACTGGGTGCTCTTGCTTCTAAGCAGACTATTGCTAGTTGGATGTGTAATACAATTCAGCTTGCACATTCTGTGGCAGGCCTGCCACAGCCAAAATATGTAAATGCCCATTCCACAAGGAAGGTGGGCTCATCTTTGGCGGCTGCCCGAGGGGTCTCGGCTTTACAACTTTGCAGAGCGGCTATTTAGTCAGGGGCAAACACGTTTGTAAAATCCTACAAATTTGATACCCTGGCTTAGGAGGACCTGGAGTTCTCTCATTCGGTGCTGCAGAGTCATCCGCACTCTCCCGCCCGTTTGGGAGCTTTGGTATAATCCCCATGGTCCTTTCAGGAACCCCAGCATCCACTAGGACGATAGAGAAAATAAGAATTTACTTACCGATAATTCTATTTCTCGGAGTCCGTAGTGGATGCTGGGCGCCCATCCCAAGTGCGGATTATCTGCATTACTTGTACATAGTTACAAAAATCGGGTTATTATTGTTGTGAGCCATCTTTTCAGAGGCTCCGCTGTTATCATACTGTTAACTGGGTTCAGATCACAGGTTGTACAGTGTGATTGGTGTGGCTGGTATGAGTCTTACCCGGGATTCAAAATCCTTCCTTATTGTGTACGCTCGTCCGGGCACAGTATCCTAACTGAGGCTTGGAGGAGGGTCATAGGGGGAGGAGCCAGTGCACACCACCTGATCCTAAAGCTTTACTTTTTGTGCCCTGTCTCCTGCGGAGCCGCTATTCCCCATGGTCCTTTCAGGAACCCCAGCATCCACTACGGACTCCGAGAAATAGAATTATCGGTAAGTAAATTCTTATTTTTAATAATACAAACACACACTGATGTACATAAAACAATACACAATTTCCCACTATGATCCCTTATAGTGTCCCCAGAGGACTGAGCAATTACCGGATGTTGTGGAGAACTGATAAACAAACAGCTCTCAAACAAGCGATGTTACACCCAAAGACAAGTCCACCCGGGTAGGCAGCTTCAGATGTGGTATGCAGGTACCGTTCAGTGCTCTTGGAGTAACTTTGGTGATTGGACACTGGTAGTTTAAAAAGGAGTCAGTTTAACAAAGCAACACACTGCCTTGAGAAAGACCCTAATCCAAGGGGTTGAAACGCGTTGGCTGTATGGTGTTGCTGACCCCAGATTCCAAAGTTACTCCAGGAGCACTGAACGGTACCTGCATACCACATCTGAAGCTGCCTACCCGGGTGGACTTGTCTTTGGGTGTAACATCGCTTGTTTGAGAGCTGTTTGTTTATCAGTTCTCCACAACATCCGGTAATTGCTCAGTCCTCTGGGGACACTATAAGGGATCATAGTGGGAAATTGTGTATTGTTTTATGTACATCAGTGTGTGTTTGTATTATTAAAATTTCAATACTACACATGAGTATCCATTCTCCTTACATATGCTGAGCTGATGGAATCCAGGCTCTGAAGGCAAGAGGAGACTGATGTATACATAAGGAACGTAATTATATTTTAAACATTATCTTAACCATCTGGTGACGGTTGCACTATTTTAAGGTGGCGCCATGTTATAGTGGATTCATAACCATTTTTTAGACGAATTTAGAGTGTATTAGAGGGACACTCATCTTTTGAATCTGCCAGACAGGGCTGCCCGTCTGTTTATTTGCGCAAAAGATCTTTTACCTTAAGTATTTCTTTTTTATGCTGTACGTGTCATTTTGTATTGTTACCTACTTATGTTTCAATGCCTGATGGTGTAATGAATGTTTTTTGATCTACTGTATGACAATGTTTCTTTCTATTTTGATGTTTGTACTTTAATATGTTGTCTTTTGTTCTTGTTTTTTTAGCTTTATTTCTTTTGTAAAATGTGAAAAGTTTCAATAAATATTACTAAATCTACCTAAGAAAGTTTATGAATCAATGAGTTTAGCTGCATTAGGTCGACAGTCAATAGGTCAACCACTATTGGTAGCATTGACATGGTCGATACAGGGAAAAGGGTCACCACATTAAAATAGTTGACACAGGATAGGTCGACACATGCCATTTTTACATTTTTGGGTGTAATTTTTTGTGTACATTACCAAGAACCACAATTCGTTCACCGCATCCCATTACATGTTGAGCGAATACTGCTGTGCTCAGCAGAGGTTACTATTCACAGTCATCCACGTGGATGGTAAAGTATGAAAAAGTAAAAAAATCTAAAAATGTTTTCGAAAATTCATGGCGACCTTTTCATGTGTCGACTTGTCCTGTGTTGACCATTTTTAGCATGCTGAAATTTTTCCTGTGTCGACCAATAGTGGTTAGCTTATTGACTGTCGACCTACCATCCGGATACTCTAAGATATATGATTGCTACCGTAGTTATATTAGTTACTATTTTCCCTTTAATAAGTGTAGATGTCTAATGTTAGGAACTGTCCAAAGAGTACTTTTGTCCTGACTGTTGGGGCTGTTGGGTAATGTGTGTCCATTCACTTTTGTGAGCAAGTGTACTTGGCAGCTAGAGGGGATTATAAGGGAAGGCGACATAGTGGAGACATGACACCCTCCCGAAGTGGCATAACTAAGCCAACAAATTTCAGATATTGTGCCATCTGCTTAGTCATCTGATGACGAATAGCTTCTTTAAAATGATTCCTTCTGGTTTTTATTATACAATAGACATTTTAGATAAGGCATTATGCAGTATTATAAAGACGCAAATTTAGTTGTACAGTATGTGGAATTTTTAAATTGTTTAAATGCATACAGTAAATGCTTCCTTTTTTTTGTGTGCAAGGTAGGTAGGTCAGTGTATTCTAATTTGTTTAAGTCCTGGTGGCAGTGCAATGATCATTTTGGAGAAGCCTTGTAGAAGAGCTCAGTTGTACAGCTGTAAAAATAGTTATTTTGCTTCTGCTACAGTTTTTGTAGTTGGACAATGGAGGTGGTTTATCACTTGTGTAAGAGAGACTTGAATCACCGTTGTTCTCAGCCATTGTATAATTGGATTGAAAGGCTTGACGTATAACAGGGATCATTATGAATTACCTACACTGAAAATCCCAACGGTCAAAATCCCGACAACAATTGACCAACGGTCAAAATCCCGACTAGGTCAAAATCCCGACATTTAAAATGTTGACAGGTCAAAAAGTCGACATGAGTTTTTCATATTTTTTGTGTGTGTATGTCGACATAGGTTGACATGGACACCGTATAAGTGTACCGCGTCCCCTCGCATGGCTCGCCTTCAGGCAAGGTGCCTTTCTGCGCTCGGCATACCGTTATATTCCCACTCCAGGTCCACTGGGATGGTAAAGTATGAACAAGTCGGTTTTAATGAAAAACGCATGTCGACTTTTTGACCTGTCAACATTTTAAATGTCGGGATTTTGACCTTGTCTGTATTTTAAATGTCGGTATATTGACCATGTCTGGATTTTGGCCTTATCTGGATTTTGACCGTCAGTCAATGGTTGTCGGGATTTTGACCATTGGGATTTTGATTGTAAGTAAATTAACTGCATCCCCTATAATAAGGAGTTACACAATGCAGTCTTGTTCTTTATCTGTCAAATGCTAGGGGTCAAATTCAAATGTTCCTCCAATGATTGCACCCGCCCACAATCGCGGCCGCCTGCAGCTATTCTAGTGAGACTGCGGACGGGCGCAACAAGTTAATTTCAGTTCGCTCGGGGGTAGCGAGATGAAATCCACGTAAAGAGACCCGTTTGGGTGCCCAAATTGTCCTTTCACACTCGCGCCCATTACTTTAGTCGGGTTTAGGTGCTTTGCCCCCCAAAACCTGACTGTAATGGGAGCTGTTAGCGCTTAAAATGGGAGATCGGGGGTGCGATAACATTTGAATCCCCCCCTAAGTGTCCTAAGTTTTTGTATTGTCCAAGAAAAAAGACATTTCATTGCTTGCTTACTCCACAGATTGTTTGCAGTCAACTTCTCATATGCTTGTATGTTAAACCAATGATTGCAAATGGTATGGTTTGGGCTCACAGAGTAAAAGAATTCTGTGTTTGCATGATATATGGATAACAGAAAAATATGATAATCGTACATTGCCTTCCTCTTAAGATCTGCTTTGTGTCACATTAAACTTATGGTAAAGCAGTACTTTCATTTGTTATCTGCAATGCATTTCTATTGGAATTACAGGATTTTGTCACATTTATATTATGTGAGGTAAGAAGTGTCAATAAGAGATGTTCTCATGAGGACAGTACAATTAAATGTGATGTTGGCATTGTGGTGTCGGAACGGCCTGGGAACGCTCGTCATGGAAACACAAATCATGGCTGCAACATTTATACAGTCTTACGCTGTGTCCCAGCCTTGCATTTAATTGAATGATTGTACCCTAAGAGTAAATAAGGAATGATGTGATACAATAAATAAGGCAAAATGCAATAGATGGCTACACAGCTGAATGCCTGCTGTGTCTTAAGACCATTAATTGTACAGTAATAATCCATGCAGAAGATTCCAAGTAGGCACAAGATAAGGCCATACATTTTTTTTCTAGAGGTAATGGAAATATATTCATGTAATGTGCCTCTTCCTTAAGTACGTTGTAAGTATATGATTAATTCATAACATCCAGAATGTATGAATGAATAAGTAAATAAATAACACTATCCTTTCTCCTTGTGCAAACATCTGGTTCATGTAGCACCCTAGTGCTGAATGTTGTAGCTGTCAGATTTGGCCATACACCTCTAAGCATTTAAATGGCCAATATCTGACATTGTCCAGGCCAGGTTGGTATATATGGCCAGTTTAAGTAATCTAAGAGCACTTACAAGCAGTTACTTATTTAAAGTAAATATATATTTGTTAATGTTATAGAAAAAGTGAAAATCCTTAGGGGCGCTTCTTGTCTACCGTAAGCCGCCTTCTAAATCCAAAAATGGACCTATCCCAAGAGGTCCACGAATTTGGACAGTAAAAATAGTGTTGTGGACTAGATGGCGCTAACGTTCATGCAAGAGTGGGAATTGTGAGGGAATAAAGATACTTAGCTATGCTCTGTGTATCCCCGCAGTTGACCGGAAAGGCTCTACGTTCGGGTCCCCGATGGAACGTTCGACCACAGACAGAGGGATAGACATAAAAACACACAATGTGTAGTATTGTTACATGCAAAATGGTATAAAATTTCACCAATCTCATCCGGCGTACCTCACTAACAATGTGAGTCGTCAGATGATAAATATAAAGGTATTTTTTTTGCGTAAATGATAAATATTTCTTCACATGAACACACCTCACTTACATAAAGGCAGGTGTTTGTACTCATATAAAGGTATCTTTCTCGACCATAGCCACTTTTTCACAAGGAGATGGTGATAAAATAAAAAAATGTTGGTACGTAATCAGCGTACCTAACACTCACTGTGACAGCTGTATGTCTCCTCGCATCATGGTTTCTTTAAAAAGGCTCCGTCCAGAGAAGGTAAAAGAATGTGAATTTATTCAAAGATATAAAACTAAATAAAAAGGCTTGAATCAGCGTAAAAGTCAGATTCCGAGGGAGGTGAATACCGTCTTGGAACATAAAAGTGACCAACTTATGTAGGTCCCAAATATACAAATAAGACAAGGCCTTACCTTCCCTCGGAGTGAAATGACAAGTCCGCTGACGCAATATCCCCTATGACCCAACGCGTTCCGACTCGAAACGCGTTGGATAAGAGGGGATATTGCGTCAGCGGACCTGTCATTTCACTCCGAGGGAAGGTAAGACCTTGTCTTATTTGTATTTCTCTAACGTCCTAGTGGATGCTGGGGACTCCGAAAGGACCATGGGGAATAGCGGCTCCGCAGGAGACTGGGCACAAAGTAAAAGCTTTAGGACTAGCTGGTGTGCACTGGCTCCTCCCCCTATGACCCTCCTCCAAGCCTCAGTTAAGATTTTGTGCCCGAACGAGAAGGGTGCAATCTAGGTGGCTCTCCTGAGCTGCTTAGAGTAAAAGTTTAAAAAGGTTTTTTATTTTCAGTGAGACCTGCTGGCAACAGGCTCACTGCATCGAGGGACTAAGGGGAGAAGGAGCGAACTCACCTGCGTGCAGAGTGGATTGGGCTTCTTAGGCTACTGGACATTAGCTCCAGAGGGACGATCACAGGCCCAGCCATGGATGGGTCCCGGAGCCGCGCCGCCGGCCCCCTTACAGATGCTGAAGCAAGAAGAGGTCCATAAATCGGCGGCAGAAGACTTTCCTGTCTTCATAAGGTAGCGCACAGCACTGCAGCTGTGCGCCATTGCTCTCAGCACACTTCACACTTCGGTCACTGAGGGTGCAGGACGCTGGGGGGGGGCGCCCTGGGAAGCAATGAATTTACCTTATTTGGCAAAAAATACATCACATATAGCTCCTGGGCTATATGGATGTATTTAACCCCTGCCAGTTTTCCAGAAAAAAGCGGGAGAAGAGACCGCCGTGAAGGGGGCGGGGCCTATCTCCTCAGCACACAGCGCCATTTTTCCCACACAGCTCCGCTGGTAGGAAGGCTCCCAGAATCTCCCCTGCATCCTGCAACTACAGAAACAGGGTAAAAAAGAGAGGGGGGCACTTATTTGGCAAAATAACAGATATAAGCAGCTATAAGGGATAGACACTTATTGTAAGGTTGTCCCTATACATATATAGCGCTCTGGTGTGTGCTGGCAAACTCTCCCTCTGTCTCCCCAAGGGGCTAAGTGGGTCCTGTCCTCTATCAGAGCATTCCCTGTGTGTGTGCTGGGTGTCGGTACGTGTGTGTCGACATGTATGAGGAGGAAAATGATGTGGAGGCGGAGCAATTGCCTATAATGGTGATGTCACCCCCTAGGGAGTCGACACCTGAATGGATGGCCGTAATTAAGGAATTACGTGACAGTGTCGGCACGTTACAGAAAACTGTTGACGACATGAGACAGCCGGCAGCTCAGTTAGTGCCTGTCCAGGCGTCTCAAACACCGTCAGGGGCTATTAAACGCCCGTTACCTCAGTGGGTCGACACGGACACAGACACTGACTCCAGTGTCGACGGTGAAGAAACAAACGTATTTTCCAGTAGGGCCACACGTTACATGATCACGGCAATGAAGGAGGTTTTGCACATCTCTGATACTGCAAGTACCACAAAAAGGGGTATTATGTGGGGTGTGAAAAAACTACCCGTAGTTTTTCCTGAATCAGATGAATTGAATGAAGTGTGTGATGAAGCGTGGGTTACCCCCGACAAAAAACTGCTAATTTCTAAAAAATTATTGGCACTATATCCCTTCCCACCAGAGGTTAGGGCTCGTTGGGAAACACCCCCTAGGGTGGATAAGGCGCTCACACGCTTATCAAAACAAGTGGCGTTACCGTCTCCAGAAACGGCCGCCCTTAAGGAGCCAGCAGATAGGAGGCTGGAAAATATCCTTAAAAGTATATACACACATACTGGTGTTATACTGCGACCAGCAATAGCCTCAGCCTGGATGTGCAGTGCTGGGGTGGCTTGGTCGGATTCCCTGACTGAAAATATTGATACCCTGGACAGGGACAATATATTATTGACTATAGAGCATTTAAAGGATGCATTCCTATATATGCGAGATGCACAGAGAGACATTTGCACTCTGCTATCAAGAGTAAGTGCGATGTCCATTTCTGCCAGAAGAGGATTATGGACGCGACAGTGGTCAGGGGATGCGGATTCCAAACGGCATATGGAAGTATTGCCGTATAAAGGGGAGGAGTTATTTGGGGGTGGTCTATCGGACCTGGTGGCCACGGCAACGGCTGGGAAATCCACCTTTTTACCCCAAGTCACCTCGCAGCAGAAAAAGATACCGCCTTTTCAGGCTCAGTCCTTTCGTCCCCATAAGGGCAAGCGGGCAAAAGGCCACTCATATCTGCCCCGGGGCAGAGGAAGGGGAAAAAGACTGCAACAGACAGCTTCTTCCCACGACCAGAAGCCCTCCCCTGCTTCTGCCAAGTCCTCAGCATGACGCTGGGGCCTTACAAGCGGACTCAGGCACGGTGGGGGCCCGTCTCAAGAATTTCAGTGCGCAGTGGGCTCACTCGCAGGTGGACCCCTGGATCCTGCAGGTAGTATCTCAGGGGTACAAATTGGAATTCGAGACGTCTCCCCCTCGCCGGTTCCTGAAGTCTGCTTTACCAACGTCTACCCCCGACAGGGAGGCGGTATTGGAAGCCATTCACAAGCTGTATTCCCAGCAAGTGATAATCAAGGTACCCCTCCTACAACAGGGAAAGGGGTATTACTCCACGCTGTTTGTGGTACCGAAGCCGGACGGCTCGGTGAGACCCATTTTAAATCTGAAATCCTTGAACACTTACATAAAAAGGTTCAAGTTCAAGATGGAGTCACTCAGAGCAGTGATAGCGAATCTGGAAGAAGGGGACTACATGGTGTCTCTGGACATCAAGGATGCTTACCTCCATGTCCCAATTTGCCCTTCTCACCAAGGGTACCTCAGGTTTGTGGTACAGAACTGTCACTATCAGTTTCAGACGCTGCCGTTTGGATTGTCCACGGCACCCCGGGTCTTTACCAAGGTAATGGCCGAAATGATGATTCTTCTTCGAAGAAAAGGCGTCTTAATTATCCCTTACTTGGACGATCTCCTGATAAGGGCACGGTCCAGAGAACAGTTAGAGGTCGGAGTAGCACTATCTCAAATAGTACTACGACAGCACGGATGGATTCTAAATATTCCAAAATCGCAGCTGATTCCGACGACACGTCTGCTGTTCCTAGGGATGATTCTGGACACAGTACAGAAAAAGGTGTTTCTCCCGGAAGAGAAAGCCAGGGAGTTATCCGACCTAGTCAGGAAACTCCTAAGACCAGGCCAGGTGTCAGTGCATCAGTGCACAAGGGTCCTGGGAAAGATGGTGGCTTCTTACGAAGCGATTCCATTCGGCAGATTCCACGCAAGAACTTTTCAGTGGGATCTGCTAGACAAATGGTCCGGATCGCATCTTCAAATGCATCAGCGGATAACCCTGTCTCCAAGGACAAGGGTGTCTCTCCTGTGGTGGTTACAGAGTGCTCATCTCCTAGAGGGCCGCAGGTTCGGCATTCAGGATTGGGTCCTGGTGACCACGGATGCCAGCCTGAGAGGCTGGGGAGCAGTCACACAGGGAAAAAATTTCCAGGGCTTGTGGTCAAGCATGGAAACGTCACTTCACATAAATATCCTGGAACTAAGGGCCATTTACAATGCCCTAAGTCAGGCAAGGCCTCTGCTTCAGGGTCAGCCAGTATTGATCCAGTCGGACAACATCACGGCAGTCGCCCACGTAAACAGACAGGGCGGCACAAGAAGCAGGAGGGCAATGACGGAAGTGACAAGGATTCTTCGCTGGGCGGAAAATCATGTGATAGCACTGTCAGCAGTGTTCATTCCGGGAGTGGACAACTGGGAAGCAGACTTCCTCAGCAGACACGATCTTCACCCGGGGGAGTGGGGACTTCACCCAGAAGTCTTCCACATGATTGTAAACCGTTGGGAAAAACCAAAGGTGGACATGATGGCGTCTCGCCTCAACAAAAAACTGGACAGATATTGCTCCAGGTCAAGGGACCCTCAGGCAATAGCTGTGGACGCTCTGGTAACACCGTGGGTGTACCGGTCAGTGTATGTGTTCCCTCCTCTTCCTCTCATACCAAAAGTACTGAGAATCATAAGAAGGAGAGGAGTAAAGACTATACTCGTGGCTCCGGATTGGCCAAGAAGGACTGGGTACCCGGAAATTCAAGAGATGCTCACGGAAGACCCGTGGCCTCTACCTCTAAGACAGGAACTGCTCCAGCAGGGACCATGTCTGTTCCAAGACTTACCGCGGCTGCGTTTGACGGCATGGCGGTTGAACGCCGGATCCTGAAGGAAAAAGGCATTCCGGATGAAGTCATCCCTACCCTGATCAAAGCCAGGAAGGATGTAACCGTACAACATTATCACCGTATTTGGCGTAAATATGTTGCGTGGTGCGAGGCCAGGAAGGCCCCTACGGAGGAATTTCAACTGGGTCGATTCCTGCATTTCCTGCAAACAGGACTGTCTATGGGCCTCAAATTAGGGTCCATTAAGGTTCAAATTTCGGCCCTGTCGATATTCTTCCAAAAAGAACTAGCTTCTGTTCCTGAAGTTCAGACGTTTGTCAAGGGAGTACTGCATATACAGCCTCCTTTTGTGCCTCCAGTGGCACCTTGGGATCTCAATGTAGTGTTGGGATTCCTAAAATCACATTGGTTTGAACCACTCACCACTGTGGACTTGAAATATCTCACAGGGAAAGTGGTAATGCTGTTAGCCCTGGCTTCAGCCAGGCGTGTATCAGATTTGGCGGCTTTATCCTATAAAAGCCCTTACCTAATTTTTCATACGGACAGGGCAGAATTGAGGACTCGTCCTCAATTTCTCCCTAAGGTGGTTTCAGCATTTCACTTAAACCAACCTATTGTGGTGCCTGCGGCTACTAGGGACTTGGAGGATTCCAAGTTGCTGGACGTAGTCAGGGCCCTGAAAATATATGTTTCCAGGACGGCTGGAGTCAGAAAATCTGACTCGCTGTTTATCCTGTATGCACCCAACAAGCTGGGTGCTCCTGCTTCTAAGCAGACGATTGCTCGTTGGATTTGTAGTACAATTCAGCTTGCACATTCTGTGGCAGGCCTGCCACAGCCAAAATCTATAAAAGCCCATTCCACACGGAAAGTGGGCTCATCTTGGGCGGCTGCCCGAGGGGTCTCGGCTTTACAACTTTGCCGAGCTGCTACTGTGTCAGGGGCAAACACGTTTGCTAAATTCTACAAATTTGATACCCTGGCTGAGGAGGACCTGGAGTTCTCTCATTTGGTGCTGCAGAGTCATCCGCACTCTCCCGCCCGTTTGGGAGCTTTGGTATAATCCCCATGGTCCTTTCGGAGTCCCCAGCATCCACTAGGACATTAGAGAAAATAAGAATTTACTTACCGATAATTCTATTTCTCATAGTCCGTAGTTGATGCTGGGCGCCCATCCCAAGTGCGGATTGTCTGCATTACTTGTACATAGTTATTGTTACAAAAATCGGGTTATTGTTGTTGTGAGCCATCTTTTCAGAGGCTCCTTCTGTTATCATGCTGTTAACTGGGTTCAGATCACAAGTTGTACGGTGTGATTGGTGTGGCTGGTAAGAGTCTTACCCGGGATTCAAAATCCTTCCTTATTGTGTACGCTCGTCCGGGCACAGTATCCTAACTGAGGCTTGGAGGAGGGTCATAGGGAGAGGAGCCAGTGCACACCAGCTAGTCCTAAAGCTTTTACTTTGTGCCCAGTCTCCTGCGGAGCCGCTATTCCCCATGGTCCTTTCGGAGTCCCCAGCATCCACTACGGACTATGAGAAATAGAATTATCGGTAAGTAAATTCTTATTATTTGGGACCTACATAAGTTGGCCACTTTTATGTTCCAAGACGGTATTCACCTCCCTCGGAATCTGACTTTTACGCTGATTCAAGCCTTTTTATTTAGTTTTATATCTTTGAATAAATTCACATTCTTTTACCTTCTCTGGACGGAGCCTTTTTAAAGAAACCATGATGCGAGGAGACATACAGCTGTCACAGTGAGTGTTAGGTACGCTGATTACGTACCAACATTTTTTGATTTCATCACCATCTCTTTGTGAAAAGTGGCTATGGTCGAGAAAGATACCTTTATATGAGTACAAACACCTGCCTTTATGTAAGTGAGGTGTGTTCATGTGAAGAAATATTTATCATTTACGCAAAAAAAGATACCTTTATATTTATCATCTGACGACTCACATTGTTAGTGAGGTACGCCGGATGAGATTGGTGAAGTTTTATACCATTTTGCATGTAACAATACTACACATTGTGTGTTTTTATCTCTATCCCTCTGTCCGTGGTCGAACGTTCCATCGGGGACCCGAACGTAGAGCCTTTCCGGTCAACTGCGGGGATACACAGAGCATAGCTAAGTATCTTTATTCCCTCATAATTCCCACTCTTGCATGTACGTTAGCGCCATCTAGTCCACAACACTATTTTTACTGTCCATATTTGTTAATGTGTTTGCTGGAAAACCTACTTTTCATGCACAAACAGAGCCAGACCTTTGTGTTTATTTAGAAAGTAGCTAATCTCAAGCGGAGTAGAAGATAATTGGCTCTGTCTGACCTGCATGCTCTGCTGTGGATCACAGGCATCCTTTATGTGCTACAGCTAGAGGACACCCATATTTTTTACTTAGCCACAGCATATCATCAACATTTGCATATACAAAGGTTTATAGGCTTCAATGACCTTCTGTCTTAAGAATGAACAAGCTGCAAAAAGAAGTATTACTGCAAAGCACATTAAGGGAGCACCTTCTACTTAGATAAAGACCAGCCAGATAACATAATTAAGGCCTTCAGTAAATTGTGATAATAAAACTGACTGTTCACCCTTCATGCTCTCTCGCCCACTCACAGGCTTATTATGTGTTGGTTATTACTGTGTGAACGGAACAAACTTTACTGTTATTTAGTGTCATGCTTTTCAGACGTTCTGTCTCCTATCTGGGTTGTGGCATAATTTTCATACGACCTGATGCAGAGGCCAGAAAAATAATACTCTGCAATTTATCACTGGTTAGTAATAAGAAAATAAATCAGTTTTAGTTATTTCACAAGTGCAAATGACATTTTGTAGAGATATTTATGAGATTCTGCATTAATGATATCAATAATTTTCCTTTTAACAGAAGAGTTCAAGGGCTCAACAATAGTGGAGTTAATGAAGAAAGAAGGAACCACACTAGGGCTTACTGTGTCAGGTGGAATTGACAAGGATGGGAAGCCAAGAGTATCAAATCTGCGTCAAGGAGGAATTGCTGCTAGGTAATTTCATATACATGCTCTGTAACCTCCAGCCTGGAGATATAGCATCTCAGAATATTAGATTGCAGAATTAACCATATGGTCCAAGTAGTGTGATATTATGTACAGCTAGTGCTGCAAGGCTTCTCCTGGAGCTAACAAAGTATCTTTCTCCATCTCTTATCTAAAGGGTGCGTGTCAAGTCTTTCTATGGCCGCACACCCTTTTGTTATGTCTACATTTCGGAAGTCTTAATTCTTTGTCTATTTTATAAAAGTATTACTTTTACTAGTAACCTCTGTTCACTGGACACTGCTCATTTCAGGGACTCTATCAATGATAGAGATCGCCAGAAGTCATTTCAATACATTCATTGATTTATACTGTGAAATATGAATGTGAAAAATGAAAATAAAATTACGTGGACTGTCAGGTTATTATTCTAGCTTTGATTATTATTATTTCTACCATGAAAATTAATCTTGAAACAGCCTTCGCTGACCTTTTCTAGCCCTGTCAATAATATTCAGTGATCCACATGTGTCCTGTTCAACAGAAAGTACCGTTCAGCAACTGGAGCTGGGAGAGTGCTACAACACATAGTTTAGCAGTGGGTTATGATTATATGTTCCCAAAAGGTCTCACAGCCTTGTCAAATACTAACATTTCCATAGCAGAAGGCATGTGGCTAGTGCTCATTAAATACAACATGCTTGCTTTTCATAGCAACAAATATTCCAAATAAAATGCAAAACCGTTCTCTGACCAACTGCAGATACTTGTAATTTACCTTTGTAAACACAAACAGCATGTTTTAAATGACCACATACTGTAAGCTTAAGATGCTGGGAAATAGATTGACAATATAGAAGCCCACTACATAGAGATATAAGAAATTTTATGTTTTTGATGAGGCTAAAAGAGACAGCTGCTCCATTCCGAATTTCCGGTTCCCACAGAGCCTTATATGCAGTGTTGTATAGATCATTGACATATCATTATTTCGCCTCAGCATACTCTACAGTATACACTACAGGATGGTAACTGTATAAAAGTGATGTAGAAATTGTTGGGAAGCTTCTGGCCCCCACATCTGCATTTTTCATGCTGTCTTATTTATTTTTATTTATTAACAGTTTCTTATATAGCGCAGCATATTCCGTTGCGCTTTACAATTAGAACAACAGTAATAGAACAAAACTGGGTAAAAACAGACAGACATAGAGGTAGGAAGGCCCTGCTCGCAAGCTTACAATCTATAGGGGTTCTGACAGTAACAAAGTTTCTGAGACAGCCCAGAAGTTGGAAGAAAAACAAACACATACAGTAGCTGCCGTCTGGTGACATGTAGATTTCCCTGCACATAATGTAACATGACCTGTGTTAGTTGATTAGAAGAGAAATATAATAGTGTCATTATCATGCTTAATGAGCACTGTGAGATATTCGTTGTGCTAAATAAAGACACAAAGAGCTTGCAGTAGATGAAGTACACATTTTATATCACACACTTAATACTAGAAGGCCATTTGTAAATGTGGACAGATCTACATGACAGACAGAGAGCAGCACTCTGCCTTTCCGTAGGCAACACTGAGCACTTCAAATAAGGTGTCACTAAAAGGGCTTATCCTAATTGCATGTGATATGTTGAATAAAATCAATTAACAAACTCAATCAGAATAAAATGAATGAAACAATCAGATAATTAGTACTTAATAATAACCTACTATGGAAAAAATAGAAAAATAAATTAATCATTAAAAGCTGTGGGAGATAATGTATTCAAGGTCAATATCCTATATGTTCTTCTTAAAGAGGCTAGCTGGTCACCCCCACTGGTACTATATCATATTTAGTCATCGCTGTGCATCAGTAAATTATATATGATGAATTTATCCTTATAGCATTGAATAAAGGGCCTGTGATTAGGAAGTGCATTACCATTTATTCTTATACTAGTATTTAGGAACCGGCATATGCTTGATCACCTCAGTCTGCCCAGCCCCCTTATTTCTACAGCTGCTGTGACTGTCCTTTCAGACCCTGCCCCGTCCAGCAAACCCCACTGTTCCCATACTTACCCCATTCCTGGTGGCTGGTCCTCATCTCCTAGGTCTGCACCATCTCTAGCATTGGGAGCAGTTGGGGCGCCCGCCTTGGCTTCCATTATTGTACGGATATTGAGAAGACGGGACAGATCTTAGGAAATGAGTGTCTATCTATCTATCTATCTATCTATCTATCTATCTATCTATCTATCTATCTATCTATCTATCTATCCTGTATATATATTTGTGTGTGTGAAAATTCAAAACAATCCACACACTGGGGATTGCAGGATAAACCAGCACACCTTTGAAAAAGCCAAACAGTTATTTAATAATTCTGTTTGCAGCATAAACATATAGCAGCATGGATATAGTCATCAACTTGACTCAGGGTAAACCTCATATACTTGCAACATGTCACAAACAATGTGGGGAGCCCTTCTCTGCATACTGAAATGCTTTAGCATGGAGGGTTCAGAGCACGGGTGTAGTACGGCTGACCGGCGGTCAGGAGACCGCCGGTCAGCTTACAGACGCCGGGATCCCGGCAGCATACCGACGCCGGGATCCCGGCGGGGAGGGGCGAGTGCAGCAAGCCCCTTGCGGGCTCGCTGCGCTCGCCACCCTGCGGTCGCCACGGGTTCTATTCCCACTCTATGGGTGTCGTGGACACCCACGAGTGGAAATAGTCCCTGTTGGTCGGCATGCCGACCATCGGGATAGTGAGCGGTCAGGATGGTGGAGGAGGTCATGTGACTGTCGGTCTCCCGACCGCCGGTCACATGAATACCACCCCAGAGCACAGCTCCCCACATTGTTTGTGACATGCTGCAAGTATATGAGGTTTATCCTGAGTCAAGCTGATGACTATATCCATGCTGCTATATGTTTATGCTGCTAACAGGATGATTAAATAAGTGTTTGGCTATTTCAAAGGTGTGCTGGTTTATCCCTACAAGCCCCAGTATGTGGATTGTTTGGATTTTTACATATCAATTTTGGCTGACCCTGCACCCACAATTAACTTTTTTTGAAATATTCACGTGTGCGATCTTTTTGGAACTATATATATGACCCTGATGTTCAGAGACCTGGTAGTGCAATCACTGGGTGCGGCCAGCATGTCAACAGTTATGAAGTAACATGTCAACAAGTTCACAAGTAACGTGCCAACATTTCGCGAAATTACGACATTAGAATTAGGGATACGGTCACCTTTACCTGTGGTTGTAGTTGTCACAGAACTGCAACTAAAGTTATAACCGCCGGAACATTAGTCGCAGCAATAGAGTTAGGGCACTTACCTCAAGAACAGCCGCACCACCAATTGTCAACGTTGTTAGCATCTTGATGTTTAATTAGCATGTTGACATTGACCATGTCAACAATAAACATACAGTTAACATAGGTAGACAAACTTCTAAATAGAAACTTTCATTTTAAAGCCCCTATGGGGTATATGCAATTAGCGGCGAATCGCGGCAATTTTTCGGCCGTTTTTTAATTCGACACAATTCGACCGTCGAATTCCGGCAAGTGGGTGCCGGAATTCAACATATTCAATAAAAAAACGGATTCGACAGTCCCGGTGTCGAAAAAAGGACGATTTGACGAATTTTGATCCGATTTAAAAAAAAAACGGTAAAAAACCCGAAAAAAAATTGCGTGGGGTCCCCCCTCCAAAGCATAACCAGCCTCGGGCTCTTCGAGCCAGTCCTGGTTCTAAAAATCCGGGGGGGAAAATGACAGGGGTCCCTCCTCCAAAGCAAAACCAGCACCGGGCTCTGCGCCTGGTGCTGGTGCAAAAAATACGGGGGAGAAAAAGAGTAGGGGTCCCCCGTATTTTTAACACCAGCATCGGGCTCCACTAGCTGGACAGATAATGCCGCAGCCGGGGGTCACTTTTATACAGCGCCCTGCGGCCGTGGCATTAAATATCCAACTAGTCACCCCTGGCCGGGGTACCCCCCCAGCCACCCAAGGGCCAGGGGTGAAGCCCGAGGCTGTGTCCCCCCCCCCCCCCATCCAAGGGCTGCGGATGGGGGGCTGATAGCCTTGAGAAAATTTAAAGAATATTGTTTTTTCAGTAGTACTACAAGTCGCAGCAAGCCTCCCCCGCAAGCTGGAACTTGGAGAACCACAAGTACCAGCATGCGGGAGAAAAACGGGCCCGCTGGTACCTGTAGTTCTACTGGAAAAAAATACCCAAATAAAAACAGGACACGCACACCGTGAGAGTAAAAGTTTATTTCACACATGTCGACACACACATACTTACCTATGTTCACACGCCGACCTCTGTCCACTTGTCCAAGTAGAATCCACGTGTACCTGTGAATAAAATTATACTCACCTCAATCCAGTGTCCAGATTATAATCCACGTACTTGGCAAAAAAAAAAAACGAACACCCGAACCAGGCGGACTGAAAGGGGTCCCATGTTTACACATGGGACCCCTTTCCCCGAATGCAGAGACCCCCCCGTGACTGCTGTCACAGAAAGGTCTCTTCAGCCAATCAGCGAGCGCAACGTCCTGGCACTCTGCTGGCTGTATCTGCATACGAATGCTACATTACAGTGATTTCAAGCAATACACTGCAATGTAGCATTTCGTATGCAGATGCAGTCACACACAGAATATAGGCATGCCGCATATCATTTTAATCAGCAGAAGCTGCTGGTGCCCCTAAGCATACCAAATGCCCTAGGCATTTGCCTAGTTTGCCTATGCCTAAGGCCGGCTCTGGTGGTATGTGACCACACTATTTAAATAAAAAAATTAATCATACATACTCCACTAACCAATTTTATATATAGAGAGAGATAGAAAATATGAGGCGGCACTCTAGACGTCTTGTACAAAAAAGTCCCTTGTTGAATATCAATGTTTCAATGCTTTATTGATGCGTTTTCGTCAGGATGCTCTATCTGCATCCGAAATGCCACATTACAGTGTTTTCCACGAAAACACTGCAGCATAGCATTTTGTATGCAAATACAGTTGCAGTCACACACAGAATATAGGCATGCTACATTTAATTTTAATCAGCAGTAACTGCTTGTGCATCCTTTTACAATATCTTGCATATAAGATGCATTATCACAGAAAAACACACAAAAAGGATGCTCGGCGCAACAGTGTCACACGACACTCATGCATTATGTGTAGCATGACTCGAAGCGCTTGGAGCAAAGCTGTAAGAGGACACATCTGTATATATACCTATACTTACAAGGATATATATATATATATATAAATATATATAAGATATGATTTAAGGATGTCTCTCCTGTATGGCTAAGGTCGCTTAAGACTAGAGTGACATGCATTGATCAGGAATGTTAATCTAACACTAATATTAATAAGTAGGCTACTAATGACTATAGGAGGAAGCTCTAATGTTGAAGTAGATTGGGCTTTGAAGTAGAATTTTCCAAAACACGCACCAACCTGTAATACTATATGCAAGATGATTTAACGAGTGGAAGAAGAGTAAAGTGGGTATCCATCTGCACACATCAAGAGACATTGCAGCTTTACATTTTTGCATTTCGGACATGGCACTGTCGCTTACAGTTTTTTTGTTCTAAAATTTATGTAAGTGACTTTCTCAATGGTGTAACACTCCTGCCTTCAGCACTCTGTTTATCTGCATGAATGTTGTTACTTCGCAACTTAAATGACTTGTGAGGAGAAATGTTTTCTGTCTAACCTACACAAAAAAATTACCGCTATATGCTGTAGTGTCTTTTTAAATAAAACAAAGTATTGGAATCTACACACCTCATTCTTTTAAGTCTGGTACTTTTTTGTGTATATGTATATATGTTTATTTTTCATGCGTAATCATGAAATGATACTTATTCTAGTCATTGTCAAGTATGTTTATATAACAAGTCTACATTTCACTTATCAGTCTCAAGCCTGAAGAATATAACTAATTCACACTTGTGAATGAATTGTACCACTTGAGCATAATATATATTTTTTTGATTGGTAGTTACAAGGAGCTGTCTTTACAAAAGTATGAATAGCAGAATATTATCCGACTTGCTTGCTTTGTACTCTGGTTATATTATATTCACATGTAGGTGCTAGAGTAATTTACTTTGTTCGCACAGAATGTCAATCTTTGAGAAAACAAACCTGAATAAAATGTGCAGGAACTGTAATATCTGCAGAATCCATTCTTTAAAAATCGCACAAGTTGCAACCACATATTGCATCTCATCATAATATGCAGCATAATGGAGTAAGTTTGCACCAGTCTGACAAACCAGTGTTCTTTACAGAAGTGACCAACTGAATGTGGGAGACTATATCAAATGCGTGAATGGCATCAACCTCACAAAGTTCCGTCACGACGAGATCATCAGCCTGCTGAAGAATGTTGGTGAACGAGTCGTTCTTGAAGTGGAGTATGAACTGCCTCCTGTGTGTAAGTAATAGATGTTTGCTGATCCTTTATTTACTTATTTTTTAGCCAATCAGAGCATAGCAGTATCAGAGTATTGCTGTTAGCGTATTGATCTTTGGGGAGGCATATAGCTATATGCATTTATAGAACTACTTTAGTGAGGATGAGCTGTATGTGACAGGGCCAGCGATTTGGGATATAGGGGCAGATGTATTAAGCCTGGAGAAGGTATAAGGAGGGGATAAACCAGTGATAAGTGCAAGGTGATAACTCACCAGCCAGTCAGCTCCTACCTGTTAATTTACATATTGGAGCTGATTGGCTGGTGCGTTTATCACCTTGCACTTATCACTGGTTTATCACTTCCTTATGCCTTCTTCAGGTTAATACATCTGCCTCATTGTGTGAGGAAGGAAAATTAAGCACTCAAGTAGACAGATTGAGCTAGATAATGGAAGGAGCAGGGTCCCTGGAAGTACAGAGTAGTTATGTCAGGTCATGAAATGTAGCTCATACATCCAAATCGCTAGTTTTAATTATACAGACAACATGTACCATAATTAACAAAGCATAGGAGTGCTTGTGGCTGGGTATCATCTGAACTAAGAGACAGAATACCATTCAGGTTATAAGTTGTATATTTGTAAATTAATGATAATATGTTGTCACTAATTATTTTCAGATCTGCATGGCCTTGGTATATTTTTTAGTCATTCTATTTAGTGATCGCTTGTTACATGAATATAGGATGCTGCAGTGAATAATTTCTCATGATACGGTTACCATGTGTCACTTATTCCCTGGGTTGAAATCTATGTAGAAGTACACATGAACTTGCACATTTCATGCACAGCTATGACTGAAAAGATATATTTTTAAATGTCCGATGTTATAAACTTTGCAGAGAGATAAAGTGGAGAGAGAGAAAGTACCAACCACCAGCTACTAACTGTAATTTTTCAAACACAGGCCCAAATGTATTAAGCCTTAAAAAGTGATAAAGTGGAGATGAAGATAAAGGGGTCTATTTACTAAGCCCTGGATGGAGATAAAGTACCAGCCAATCAGCCCCTTTATTTTTGTCATCCAAGTCTTAATAAATAGACCCCGAAGAGTGATAAAGTACCAGCAACCAACTCCTAACTGCCATGTTACAGGATGTGTTTGAAAAATGACAGTTTGGAGCTTTAGGCCTAATTCAGAGTTAATCGCAGCAGCAAATTTGTTAGCTAATGGGCAAAACCATGTGCACTGCAGGGGGTACAGATATAACATGTGCAGAGAGAGTTAGATTTGGGTGGGGTGTATTCAGAGGCGTAACAAGGGTAGGGCAAGTGGGGCACGTGCCATGGGCGCCTTGGCAGGCCCAGGAGAGGGGGACGCCGCCGGCGGCCAGGGCATCATGCCCCACTTGCCCCTGTCACGCCGAAATGTGTGGGAAGGAGAGCACACCGTCTCTCCCTCACCGCCGCTACCAGAACTAGCAGCGCTGCTGTGTCTGGTCTCCGGCGGCGTTAGCCAATCAGAGCTTGCGGACCGGCTCCTGATTGGCTGCCGGTCCGCGAGCTCTGATTGGCTAGCGAACCGGTGCCAGACAGCCGCCGGACACCTGGAGCGGAGAGGGGAAGGAGAGGCGCTGCGCTGCGCTCTCCTCCCCTCACAATGTTATCAAGCCTAGTATCAACAAGCGGTGAGTGACCCAGGGGTGGGGGGGGGGGCGGCACAGTGGGGCATGTATCTGGCACTGAGTGGGGCAATGTAACTGGCACTGTGGGGCAATGTAACTGGCACTGTGGGGCAATGTAACTGGCACTGTGGGGCAATGTAACTGGCACGGTAGGGCATGTATCTGGCACTGTGGGGCATGTATCTGGCACTGTGGGGCATGTATCTGGCACTGTGGGGCATGTATCTGGCACTGTGGGGCATGTATCTGGCACAGTGGAGCATGTATCTGGCACAGTGGGGCATGTATCTGGCACTGTGGGACATGTATCTGGCACTGTGGGGCATGTATCTGGCACAGTGGGGCATGTATCTGGCACAGTGGGGCAATGTAACTGGCACTGTGGGGCAATGTAACTGGCACTGTGGGGCAATGTAACTGGCACTGTGGGGCAATGTAACTGGCCATGTAACTGGCACAGTGGGGCATGTATCTGGCACAGTGGGGCAATGTATCTGGCACTGTGGGGCAATGTAACTGGCACTGTGGGGCAATGTAACTGGCACTGTGGGGCAATGTAACTGGCACTGTGGGGCAATGTATCCGGCACTGTGGGGCAATGTATCCGCCACTGTGGGGCAATGGGGTTCATTCCGAGTTGTTCGCTCGTTATTTTTTTCTCGCAACGGAGCGATTAGTCGCTAATGCGCATGCGCAATGTCCGCAGTACGACTGCGCCAAGTAAATTTGCTATGCAGTTAGGTATTTTACTCACGGCATTACAAGGTTTTTTCTTCGTTCTGGTGATCGTAATGTGATTGACAGGAAGTGGGTGTTTCTGGGCGGAAACTGGCCGTTTTATGGGTGTGTGCGAAAAAACGCTACCGTTTCTGGGAAAAACGCGGGAGTGGCTGGAGAAACGGAGGAGTGTCTGGGCGAATGCTGGGTGTGTTTGTGACGTCAAACCAGGAACGAAACTGACTGAACTGATCGCAGATGCCGAGTAAGTGTGGAGCTACTCAGAAACTGCTAAGAAGTGTCTATTCGCAATTTTGCTAATCTTTCGTTCGCAATTTTGATAAGCTAAGATTCATTCCCAGTAGGCGGCGGATTAGCGTGTGCAAAGCTGCTAAAAGCAGCTTGCGAGCGAACAACTCGGAAAGAGGGCCAATGTATCCGGCACTGTGGTGCAATGTAACTGGCACAGTGAGGCAATGTAACTGGCACAGTGGGGCAATGTAACTGGCACAGTGGGGCATGTATGCGGCACTGTGGGGCAATGTATCCGGCACTGTGGGGCAATGTATCCGGCACTGTGGGGCAATGTATCCGGCACAGTGGGGCAATGTATCCGGCACAGTGGGGCAATGTATCCGGCACAGTGGGGCAATGTATCCGGCACAGTGGGGCAATGTATCCGGCACAGTGGGGCAATGTATCCGGCACAGTGGGGCAATGTATCCGGCACAGTGGGGCAATGTATCCGGCACAGTGGGGCAATGTAACTGGCACAGTGGGGCAATGTAACTGGCACTGTGGGGCAATGTAACTGGCACTGTGGGGCAATGTAACTGGCACTGTGGGGCAATGTATCCGGCACTGTGGGGCAATGTAACTGGCACTGTGGGCCATTTTCTGTGGCCACACCCCTTCTGGTGTGTGGCCACGCCCATTTTTCAGACGGCACGCGCACATACTTCTTTGACTTTTTTTTTTGGGGGGGGGGCGCCATTTTCCATCTTGCTCCTGGGCTCCGAAATCCCTAGCTACGCCTCTGGGCGTATTCAAACTGAAATCTAAATTGCAGTGTAAACATAAAGCAGCCAGTATTTAACCTGCACAGAAACAAAATAACCCACCCAAATCTAACTCTCTGCAAATGTTATTTCTCTTACGTCCTAGAGGATGCTGGGGACTCCGAAAGGACCATGGGGTTTAGACGGGCTCCGCAGGAGACATGGGCACTATAAAGAACTTTAAGTATGGGTGTGCACTGGCTCCTCCCTCTATGCCCCTCCTCCAGAACTCAGTTAGAGTTTGTGCCCAGAGGAGATAGGGTGCATTATTACAGAGGAGCTCTCCAGAGTTTCTCTAAATAAAGAATTTTGTTAGGTTTTTTTTTATTTTCAGGGAGCACTGCTGGCAACAGGCTCCCTGCATCGTGGGACTGAGGAGAGAGAAGCAGACCTACTTAGATGATAGGCTCTGCTTCTTAGGCTACTGGACACCATTAGCTCCAGAGGGAGTCGGAACGCTGGTCTCACCCCGCAGTTCGTCCCAGAGCCACGCCGCCGTCCTCCTCGCAAAGCCAGAAGATAGAAGCCGGGTGAGTATAAGAAGAAAAGAAGACTTCAAGGCGGCAGAAGACTTCAGATCTTCAGTGAGGTAAGCGCAGGGGGGGCGCCCTGGGCAGCAGTAAACCTCGGGAATGGCTTTTCTGGGTACAGTAGTCAGTAAATGTAAAGATCCCCCGCCATTTTTTACATTAAAGCGGGACCGAAGCCCGCCGCTGGAGGGGGCGGAGCTTGATCACTCAGCACTAACCGCCATTTTCTCCACAGAACGCTGCAGTGAAGCTGGCTCCCCGGACTCTCCCCTGCTGAACTCTGTTACAGAGGGCTGAAAAAGAGGGGGGGGGGGGAATTTTCTAGGCGCAGTGAGTGTTTTTACACATTGTTTGTGAATAAAAAGCGCTATCTGGGTGATCTTCCATTAATTACTAGGCACTGGGTGTGTGCTGGCATGCTCTCTCTCTGTCTCTCCAAAGGGCCTTGTTGGGGAATTGTCCCCTTATAGATATATCCCTGTGTGTGTGTGGGGGTGTCGGTACGTGCGTGTCGGCATGTCTGAGGCAGAAGGCTCGTCCAAGGAGGGGGTGGAGCGAATGAGTGGTGTGTCTCCGTCTGCAACGCCGACTCATGAATGGATGGACATGTGGCATATGTTAAATGCTAGTGTGGCCTCATTACATAAGAGACTGGACCTGGCAGAGTCAAGGGAAAAAGCTGGGAGTCAATCCACGGATTGGTCTAGGTCACAGGGCCCGTCTGGGTTTCAAAAACGTCCCCTATCCCAAATAGCTGACACTGATACCGACACGGATTCTGATTCCAGTGTCGACTACGATGATGCAAGATTGCACCCAAGGGTGGCTAAAGGTATTCAGTGTATGATTATTGCAATGAAAGAGGTTTTGCATATCACAGATGACCCCTCTGTCCCGGACACGAGGGTGCGCATGTATAAGGAGAAGAAACCTGAGGTCACCTTTCCCCCTTCTCATGAGCTGAACGAGTTGTTTGAAAAAGCTTGGAAAACTCCAGATAAAAAACTGCAGATTCCCAAAAGGATTCTTATGGCGTATCCTTTCCCGGCTCAGGATAGGGTGCGTTGGGAATCCTCTCCCAGGGTGGACAAGGCTTTGACGCGCCTGTCCAAGAAGGTGGCGCTACCGTCTTCGGACACAGCAGCCCTCAAGGATCCTGCTGATCGCAGACAGGAGACTACTTTAAAGTCTATTTATGCGCATACAGGTGTTTTGCTCAGACCGGCAATAGCATCGGCATGGGTATGTAGCGCAGTTGCAGCATGGACGGATACCTTGTCAGATGGCCTTGATACCCTAGACAGGGATACCATTTTATTAACATTAGCTCACATTAAAGACGCAGTCTTATTTATGAGGGACGGTCAAAGAGACGTTGGGCTGCTGGGTTCCAGAGCCAATGCCATGGCTATTTCTGCGAGATGAGCTCTATGGACCCGCCAATGGACGGGTGACGCAGACTCCAAGAAACATATGGAGGTTTTACCTTACAAGGGTGAAGTGTTGTTTGGGGAGGGGATCGCGGACCTGGTTGCCACAGCTACCACGGGTAAATCTACCTTTTTACCTTTTGTTCCCCAACAGCAAAAGAAAATTCCACAGTATCAGATGCAGTACTTTCGGTCGCATAAGGCCAGAAGAAGTCGGGGCTCCTCTTTCCTTGCCAGAGGTAAGGGTAAAGGAAAAAGAACACCTGCGTTGGCTAGCTCCCAGGAGCAAAAGTCCTCCCCGGCTTCTACAAAATCCACCGCATGATGCTGGGGCTCCCCTGTGGGAGGCCGCACCGGTGGGGGCACGTCTTCGACTTTTCAGCCGAATCTGGGTTCTTTCAGAAGTGGATCCTTGGGCAATCGAAATTGTTTCCCTGGGCTACAAGCTGAAATTCGAAGAGGTGCCCCCCCCGCCGATTTTTCAAGTCGGCCCTGCCAGCTTCGCCACCGGAAAGGGAGGTAGTGTTAGCTGCAATTCAGAAGCTGTGTCAACAGCAAGTGGTGGTCAAGGTTCCCCTGGTTCAACAGGGAAAAGGGTATTATTCAACCCTGTTTGTGGTCCCAAAGCCGGATGGTTCGGTCAGACCCATTTTAAATCTAAAATCCCTAAACCTGTACTTTAAAAGGTTTAAATTCAAGATGGAATCGCTCCGAGCGGTCATATCCAGCCTGGAAGGGGGGGATTTTATGGTGTCATTAGACATAAAGGACGCATACCTTCATGTCCCCATATACCCTCCTCATCAGGAGTACCTGAGATTCGCTGTACAAGACTGTCATTACCAGTATCAGACGTTGCCGTTTGGGCATTCCACGGCCCCGAGGATTTTCACCAAGGTAATGGCAGAGATGATGGTGCTCCTGCGCAGGCAGGGTGTCACAATTATCCCATACTTGGACGATCTCCTGATAAAGGCGAGATCGAGAGACAAACTACTGGAGAGCGTGTCACTCTCCTTGAGAGTGCTCCAACAGCACGGTTGGCTTCTCAATCTGCCAAAGTCACAATTGGTTCCAACGACTCAGCTATCGTTCCTAGGCATGATTCTGGACACGGAACAAAAGATGGTTTTTCTCCCAATGGAAAAAGCCCAGGAACTCAGAACATGATCAGAGACCTGTTAAAATCGAAAAGAGTGTCGGTCCATCAATGCACTCGAGTACTGGGGAAAATGGTGGCAACCTACGAGGCCATCCCCTTTGGAAGGTTTCATGCGAGGACTTTTCAGTGGGACCTTCTGGACAAGTGGTACGGGTCCCATTTTCACATTCATCAGAAAATAAGCCTGTCCCCCAGGGCCAGGGTGTCTCTTCTCTGGTGACTGCAGAGTGCTCACCTCCTAGAGGTTCGCAGGTTCAGCATTCAAGATTGGGTTCTGGTGACCACGGACACGAGCCTCCGAGGTTGGGGAGCAGTCACACAAGGAAGACATTTTCAGGGACTATGGTCAAACCAGGAGGCTTGTCTACACATCAACATACTGGAGTTGGGGGCCATATACAACGGCCTGCGACAAGCGGAGAATCTTCTTTGGGGCCTCCCGGTTCTGATTCAATCAGACAACGTCACAGCCGTGGCTCATGTAAACCGCCAAGGCGGGACAAGGAGCAGAGTGGCAATGGCGGATGCCACCAGGATTCTTCGCTGGGCGGAAAATCACGTAAGCGCTCTGTCAGCTGTGTTCATTCCGGGAGTGGACAACTGGGAAGCAGATTTCCTCAGCAGACACGATCTCCATCCAGGAGAGTGGGGACTTCATCAAGAAGTTTTAGCAGAGATAACAAGTCTTTGGGGAATTCCTCAAATAGACATGATGGCGTCACGCCTCAACAAGAAGCTTCAACGGTATTGCGCCAGGTCGCGGGACCCTCAGGCAGTAGCAGTAGACGCCCTAGTGACACCATGGGTGTTTCGGTCGGTCTATGTGTTTCCTCCTCTTCCTCTCATCTCAAAAATGTTGAGACTCATAAGGCAAAGGAGAGTGCAGGCAATACTCATTGTTCCAGATTGGCCTCGAAGGGCCTCGTACTCAGATCTTCAGGAAATGCTCACAGAAGATCTGTGGCTTCTTCCTCTCAGAGAGGACCTGTTACAGCAGGGGCCATGTGTGTTCCAAGACTTACCGCGGTTACGTTTGACGGCATGGCGGTTGAGCGCCGAATCCTAGCGGAAAAAAAGGTATTCCGGAGGAAGTCATCCCTACCGTATTTGGAGAAAATATGTTTCTTGGTGTGAAGCCAAGAATGCTCCTACGGAAGATTTCCATCTGGGCCGATTTCTCCACTGTTTACAGACAGGAGTGGATATGGGCCTGAAGTTAGGCTCCATTAAGGTACAGATTTCGGCCTTATTTATCTTCTTTCAGAGGGAATTGTATTCTCTCCCAGAAGTCCAAACGTTTGTTAAGGGAGTGCTGCACATCCAGCCCCCCTTTGTGCCCCCAGTGACACCGTGGGACCTTAACGTGGTCTTAAACTTTCTGAAGTCTCACTGGTTTGAACCTCTTCAAACAGTTGAATTAAAATTTCTCACATGGAGGTGGTCATGTTATTGGCCTTGGCATCTGTAAGGCGGGTGTCCGAATTAACGGCCTTGTCCCACAAGAGCCCCTATTTGATTTTCCATGTGGATAGAGCTGAGTTGAGGACACGTCCTCAATTTTTGCCTAAGGTGGTTTCTTCTTTTCACGTGAACCAACCTATTGTGGTGCCTGTGGCTACAGGGGACTGGGAGGACTCCAAGTCCCTGGATGTGGTCAGAGCCTTAAAGATTTATGTAGCCAGGATGGCTAGGATTAGGAAAACAGAGGCTCTGTTTGTCCTGTATGCAGCCAACAAGGTTGGCGCTCCTGCTTCTAAGCAGACTATTGCTCGCTGGATCTATAACACGATTCAGCAGGCTCATTCTACGGCTAGATTGCTGTTACCTAATTCGGTAAAGGCCCATTCCACTAGGAAGGTGGGCTCTTCTTGGGCGGCTGCCCGAGGCGTCTCGGCATTACAGCTTTGCCGAGCGGCAACTTGGTCGGGTTCAAACACTTTTGCTAAATTCTACAAGTTTGATACCCTGGCTGAGGAGGGTTCCGGTATGAATGGTCGACCATGTTATGGTCGACAGTCATTAGGTCGACCACTATTGGTCGACATTGACATGGTCGACATGGACACATGGTCGACACATGAAAAGGTCGACATGAGTTTTTTTTACTCTCTTTTTTGTGTCGTTTTTTGCGTAAAGTGACTGGGAACCCCAATTAGTGCACCGCATCCCCTCGCATAGCTCGCTTCGCTCGCCATGCTTCGGGCATGGTGCCTTCGCTCCGCTACCGCTTCGCTCGGCACAGATTACCGTTCCAATCGTAGTCCATGTGGATCGTAAAGTATGGAAAAGTTCCCCAAAAGAAAAAAAAGTAAAAAAACTCATGTCGACATTTTCATGTGTCGACCTTTCATGTGTTGACCATTTTCACGCGTCGACCATGTGTCCATGTCGACCATGTCAATGTCGACCAATAGTGGTCGACCTAATGACTGTCGACCATAACATGGTCGACCATGTGAACGGATACCGCTGAGGAGGACCTTGCGTTTGCTCAGTTGGTGCTGCAGAGTCATCCGCACTCTCCCGCCCGGTTTGGAGCTTTGGTATAAACCCCATGGTCCTTACGGAGTCCCCAGCATCCTCTAGGACGTAAGAGAAAATAAGATTTTAAACCTACCGGTAAATCTTTTTCTCCTAGTCCGTAGAGGATGCTGGGCGCCCGTCCCAGTGCGAACTAAATCTGCAAGTCTTGTATATAGTTGTTGCTTTCATAAGGGTTATGTTGCAGTTGGAATCGGTCTTTGACTGATGCTGTTTTTTGTTCATACTGTTGACTGGTTGTGTATATTCCAGGTTATATGGTATGATTGGTGTGGGCTGGTATAAATCTTGCCCTTAGATTAACAAAATCCTTTCCTCATATTGTCCATCTCCTCTGGGCACAGTTCTCTAACTGAGGTCTGGAGGAGGGGCATAGGGGGAGGAGCCAGTGCACACCCATACTAAAAGTTCTTTATAGTGCCCATGTCTCCTGCGGAGCCCGTCTAAACCCCATGGTCCTTACGGAGTCCCCAGCATCCTCTACGGACTAGGTGAAAAAGATTTACCGGTAGGTTTAAAATCTTATTATCTGCCCCCCCTGCAGTGCACATGGTTTTGCCCAACTGCTAACAAACTTGCTGCTGTGATCAACTCAGAATTACCCCCCACGTTCACTGCAAGGGGGGGCAGATATAACATGTGCAGAGAGAGTTAGATTTGGGTGTTATTTTGTTTCTGTGCAGGATAAATACTGGCTGCTTTGCTTTTACACTGCAATTTAGATTTCAGTTTGAACACACCACACCCAAATCTGCACATATTATATCCCCCAACACTGCACATGGTTTTGCCCATTAGCTAACAAATTTGCTGCTGCGATCAGATCTGAATTAGGCCCTTTATCACTTTTTAAGGCTTAATACATTTGGGTCAGAGCCTGTAACATGACAGTTAGGAGCTGATTGGCAGATACTATTTCTCCGTCCACTTTATATCTCTCCAAGGCTTAGTACATCTGCCTGCCTCTTAGTGGGAGATGCACTAAGCAGTGATAAAAGTGGAGAAGTGAGCCATTGGAGAAATTACCAATGGCAACCAATCAGCTGCTCTGTATACTTTTATAGTATGCAAATTAGAAATGTTACGTCAGTGCTGATTGGTTTCCTTGGCAAACTTCTCTACTGGCTCACTTCTCCACTTTTATCACTGCTTAGTACATCTCCCTTAGTCTTAATAATTCCTAGCTGGCATTAGGAAAATGGCAGTTACAACACACATCAAAGGCAGTCGCATATGTGACGTGGTGATAACTAGTGCATGTGTTTGCAGTCTGGAAGGGGAAAGTGGATGACCTTCCATTTATCTTACAGAGTGAGATTTATTTAAGCTTGGTTAGAGATAAAGTGGAGATAGCTCTTGAGACTTAGCAAAGCTTGGAGAGAGATAAAGTACCAACCAATCAGCTCCTAAGCCTGGGCACACATTAATAGATATAGAGCCTGTTCCATCGAAAATGAGAGATATTTTTAGGTCATCGGCGGCTGTGTAAATCATGTATGTCTGTCTCACAGATTTATTGCGTCAGCCCTGCAGCACAGCTGATGCCGATGTATCTTGCAGATATACAATATCTGCAGTAGCGGATCTTGCCACGGGCAAGCAGGACTTTTGCCCGGGGCTCTGCCTTCCGGAGGGCGCCGCACCATGGCAAGATCCGCTGCTGCTGTGCCCCCCGCTGCCCGCTCTGTCCCGCTGCCCCCCGCTGTGAAGGGAACTAGACGCGTAGCGGACCTTTACTGTGCGGTGCGCGATGACGTCATCGCGCACCGCACAGCAAAGGTCCTCTCCACAAAGGGAACTAGCGTCTAGTTTCCTTTCGTGGAGAGGACCTTTGCTGTGCGGTGCGCGATGACGTCATCGTGCACCGCACATCATTTCAACGGCGCTACTACTGTACAGGGGGCGTAACTGACCACGACCCCTGTATGAAGCCACACCCCTATTGCCCGCCCGGGGCGCTAGAAGCCCCAGAACCGGCCCTGAGTATCTGCATGTCTGGCTGTGTGTACGAGGACCAGTCGGCCACCCATACACGGGTTGCAGAGACTGACATGACAGCTGGGTGGGCAAATCCAATGTTCACCCTGTTGTGATGTCTGCACAGACGCATTGAGTGGCCGATTAGTAAGTATGTATGTTTACCAAATCTGCTCATCGGCATAGCGTGTACCCAGACTTACTGTTATTTCTCTGACGTCCTAGTGGATGCTGGGACTCCGTAAGGACCATGGGGAATAGCGGCTCCGCAGGAGACAGGGCACAAGAATAAAAGCTTTAGGATCAGGTGGTGTGCACTGGCTTCTCCCCCTATGACCCTCCTCCAAGCCTCAGTTAGATCTTTGTGCCCGAACGAGAAGGGTGCAGGCTAGGTGGCTCTCCTGAGCTGCTTAGAATAAAAGTTTAATATAAACATTCTGGAACTACGGGCCATTTACAATGCCCTAAGTCAAGCGAAACCCCTGCTTCAGGGTCAGGCGGTATTGATCCAATCGGACAACATCACGTCAGTCGCCCACGTAAACAGACAGGGCGGCACGAGAAGCAGGAGGGCAATGGCAGAAGCTGCAAGGATTCTTCGCTGGGCGGAAAATCATGTGATAGCTCTGTCAGCAGTGTTCATTCCGGGAGTGGACAACTGGGAAGCAGACTTCCTCAGCAGACACGACCTTCACCCGGGAGAGTGGGGACTTCACCCAGAAGTCTTCCACCTGATTGTAAACCGTTGGGAAAAACCAAAGGTGGACATGATGGCGTCACGTCTAAACAAAAAACTAGACAGATATTGCGCCAGGTCAAGGGACCCTCAGGCAATAGCGGTGGACGCTCTGGTGACACCGTGGGTGTACCAGTCAGTGTATGTGTTCCCTCCTCTGCCTCTCATACCAAAAGTACTGAGAATCATAAGAAGGAGAGGAGTAAGAACGATACTCGTGGTTCCGGATTGGCCAAGAAGGACTTGGTACCCGGAACTTCAAGAGATGCTCACGGAAGACCCGTGGCCTCTACCTCTAAGAAAGGACCTGCTCCAGCAGGGGCGTTGTCTGTTCCAAGACTTACCGCGGCTGCGTTTGACGGCATGGCGGTTGAACGCCGGATCCTGAAGGAAAAAGGCATTCCAGATGAAGTCATCCCTACCCTGGTCAAAGCCAGGAAGGATGTAACCGCAAAACATTATCACCGCATTTGGCGAAAATATGTTGCGTGGTGTGAGGCCAAGAAGGCCCCTACAGAGGAATTTCAACTGGGTCGTTTCCTCCATTTCCTGCAAACAGGACTGTCTATGGGCCTAAAATTAGGGTCCATTAAGGTTCAAATTTCGGCCCTGTCGATTTTCTTCCAGAAAGAACTGGCTTCAGTACCTGAAGTTCAGACATTTGTAAAAGGGGTACTGCATATACAACCTCCTTTTGTGCCTCCAGTGGCACCTTGGGATCTCAATGTTGTTTTGAGGTTCCTTAAGTCACATTGGTTTGAACCACTCACCACTGTGGACTTAAAATATCTCACATGGAAGGTGACGATGCTGTTAGCCCTGGCTTCAGCCAGGCGTGTGTCAGAATTGGTGGCTTTATCATATAAAAGCCCTTACTTAATTTTTCATTCTGACAGGGCAGAATTGAGGACTCGTCCTCAATTTCTCCCTAAGGTGGTTTCTGCTTTTCACATGAACCAACCTATTGTGGTGCCTGCGGCTACTAGGGACTTGGAGGACTCCAAGTTACTTGACGTTGTCAGGGCCCTGAAAATATATGTTTCCAGGACGGCTGGAGTCAGAAAGTCTGACTCGCTGTTTATCCTGTATGCACCCAACAAGCTGGGTGCTCCTGCTTCTAAGCAGACTATTGCTCGTTGGATTTGTAGTACAATTCAGCTTGCACATTCTGTGGCAGGCCTGCCACAGCCAAAATCTGTAAAAGCCCATTCCACAAGGAAAGTGGGCTCATCTTGGGCGGCTGCCCGAGGGGTCTCGGCTTTACAACTTTGCCGAGCAGCTACTTGGTCAGGGGCAAACACGTTTGCTAAATTCTACAAATTTGATACCCTGGCTGAGGAGGACCTGGAGTTCTCTCATTCGGTGCTGCAGAGTCATCCGCACTCTCCCGCCCGTTTGGGAGCTTTGGTATAATCCCCATGGTCCTTACGGAGTTCCCAGCATCCACTAGGACGTCAGAGAAAATAAGAATTTACTTACCGATAATTCTATTTCTCATAGTCCGTAGTGGATGCTGGGCGCCCATCCCAAGTGCGGATTGTCTGCAATACTTGTATATAGTTATTGTTACAAACAAATCGGGTTGTTTATTGTTGGAAGCCATCTTTTCAGAGGCTCCTACGGTTATCATACTGTTAACTGGGTTCAGATCACGAGTTGTACGGTGTGATTGGTGTGGCTGGTATGAGTCTTACCCGGGATTCAAGATCCTTCCTTATTATGTACGCTCGTCCGGGCACAGTATCTTAACTGAGGCTTGGAGGAGGGTCATAGGGGGAGGAGCCAGTGCACACCAGCTAGTCCAGGGGTGGCCAACCAGTCAGAGACAAAGAGCCCAAAAAAATTTGTTAGGTACATCAAAGAGCCGACATCGATTTGAAGGCGCACATGCAAAAATGGGGTGTTTCCTTGTGCCTGCTAGGCCACGCCCCTCGTATAAAATACATTTAAAAAGCCAGATCCAACATAAAATACATAAAAAAAAGCCACTTCCACATAAAATAATTGTAAAAGCCAGATCCACATAAAATATATTGGAAAAGCCAGATTCACATAATACACTTCAGCTCCCCCATGTGTCACTCCAGCCAGCACCCTCTTGTCACTCCAGCCAGCATCCTGCTGTGTCAGTCCAGCCAGCTCCCCCATGTGTCACTCCAGCCAGCACCCTCTTGTCACTCCAGCCAGCATCCTGCTGTGTCAGTCCAGCCAGCTCCCCCATGTGTCACTCCTGCTAGCACCCTCCTGTGTCACTCCAGCCAGTTTTCCCATATATCATTCCTGCCAGCACCCTCGTGTCACTTCAGCTTCCCCCAACTCATGCCATTGCAGCAGCTCCTTATGTGTCCTCTGTTTGTTGGTGGGTGTCTCATCTCTAGTATCTGGCTCCCTCAGTTCTAAGTCCCCATAGTGCTGATGCGAGTATTTGTGGAGTGCAGTGGTTACCGGATCTGTTGTGGTCATGTGACTTTGTGTTTTAGGAGCCACATTTGAAGAAAGATAGAGCCACATGTGGCTCAAGAGCCACTGGTTGGCCACCGCTGAGCTAGTCTAAAGCTTTTACTTTTCTCTATCGTCCTAGTGGATGCTGGGGTTCCTGAAAGGACCATGGGGAATAGCGGCTCCGCAGGAGACAGGGCACAAAAAGTAAAGCTTTTCCAGATCAGGTGGTGTGCACTGGCTCCTCCCCCTATGACCCTCCTCCAGACTCCAGTTAGATTTTTGTGCCCGGCCGAGAAGGGTGCAATCTAGGTGGCTCTCCTAAAGAGCTGCTTAGAGAAAGTTTAGCTTAGGTTTTTTATTTTACAGTGAGTCCTGCTGGCAACAGGATCACTGCAACGAGGGACTGAGGGGAGAAGAAGTGAACTCACCTGCGTGCAGGATGGATTGGCTTCTTGGCTACTGGACATTAGCTCCAGAGGGACGATCACAGGTACAGCCTGGATGGTCACCGGAGCCGCGCCGCCGGCCCCCTTGCAGATGCTGAAGTTAGAAGAGGTCCAGAATCGGCGGCTGAAGACTCTGACAGTCTTCTAAAGGTAGCGCACAGCACTGCAGCTGTGCGCCATTTTCCTCTCAGCACACTTCACACGCTGTCACTGAGGGTGCAGGGCGCTGGGGGGGGGGCGCCCTGGGAGGCAAATGTAAACCTATATACTGGCTAAAAATACCTCACAATATAGCCCCCAGAGGCTATATGGAGATATTTAACCCCTGCCAAACTTCACTAAAGAGCGGGAGACGAGCCCGCCGTAAAAGGGGCGGGGCCTATCTCCTCAGCACACAGCGCCATTTTTTCTCTCACAGAAAGGCTGGAGAGAAGGCTCCCAGGCTCTCCCCTGCACTGCACTACAGAAACAGGGTTTAAACAGAGAGGGGGGGCACAAATTGGCGATATAAATATATATATAAAGATGCTATTAGGGAGAAACACTTATATAAGGTTGTCCCTATGTAATTATAGCGTTTTTTGGTGTGTGCTGGCAAACTCTCCCTCTGTCTCTCCAAAGGGCTAGTGGGGTCCTGTCCTCTGTCAGAGCATTCCAGGTGTGTGTGCTGTGTGTCGGTACGTGTGTGTCGACATGTATGAGGACGATGCTGGAGGAGGCGGAGAAATTGCCTGTAATGGTGATGTCACTCTCTAGGGAGTCGACACCGGAATGGATGGCTTATTTAGGGAATTACGTGAGAATGTCAACACGCTGCAAGGTCGGTTGACGACATGAGACGACCGACAAACAATTAGTAACGGTCCAGGCGTCTCAGAAACACCGTCAGGGGTTTTTTATAAAAAACGCCCATTTACCTCAGTCGGTCGACACAGACACGGACACTGAATCCAGTGTCGACGGTGAATAAACAAACGTATTCCTCATTAGGGCCACACGTTAAGGGCAATGAAGGAGCTGTTACATATTTCTGATACTACAAGTACCACAGAAAAGGGTATTATGTGGAAGTGAAAAAACTACCTGTAGTTTTTCCTGAATCAGATAAAATAAAATGAAGTGTGTGATGATGCGTGGGTTTACCCCGATAGCAAATATTGGCGTTATACCTTTTCCCGCCAGAAGTTAGGGCGCGTTGGGAAACACCCATTAGGGTGGATAAGGCGCTCACACACTTATCAAGTGGCGTTACCGTCTCCAAATACGGCCGCCCTCAAGGAGCCAGCTGATAGGCAGCTGGAAAAATATCCTAAAAAGTATATACACACAGACGGTGGTTATACTGCGACCAGCGATCGCCATCAGCCTGGAGATGCAGTGCTGGGTTGGCTTGGTCGAATTCCCTGACTAAAAATATTTTATTGATATAGAGCATTTAATAGGATGCATTCTGTATATATGTATGCGAGATGCACAGAGGGATATTTGCACTCTGGCATCAAGATAAGTGCGTTGTCCATATCTCCCAGAAGATGTCATGGACACGACAGTGGTCAGGTGATACAGACCCCATACGGCACATGGAAGTATTGCCGTATAAAGGGAAGGAGTTATTTGGGGTCGGTCCGTCGGACCTGGGGGCCACGGCCACAGCTGGGAAATCCAACCTTTTTACCCCAAGTTACATCTCAGCAGAAAAAGACACTGTCTTTTCAGCCTCAATCCTTCCGTTCCCATGTGGGCAAGCGGGCAAAAGGCCAGTCATATCTGCCCAGACATAGAGGAAAGGGAAGTAGACTGCAGCAGGCAGCCCCTTCCCAGGAAAAGAAGCCCTCCACCAGTGGGGGGGTAGTCTCAAGAGTCTCAGCGCGCAGTGGGATCACTCGCAAGTTGACCCCTAGATCATACAAGTATTATCCCAGGGGTACAGATTGGAGAGTCGAGACATTTTTTCCTCGCAGGTTCCTGAAGCCTGCTTTACCAACGGCTCCCTCCGACAAGGAGGCAGTATTGGGAAAAAAAAATTCACAAGCTGTATTTCCAGCAGGTGATAATCAAAGTACCCCTCCTACAACAAGGAAAAGGGTATTAGTCCTCCACACTATATTGTGGTACTGAAGCCAGACGGCTTGGTGAGACATAGTCTAAATCTGAAATCTTTGAACACTTACATAAAAAGGTTCAAATCAAGATGGAGTCACTCAGAGCAGTGATAGAGAACCGGAAAAAAGGGGACTATATGGTGTCCCTGGACATCAAGGATTACCTCCATGTCCAAATTTGCCCTTCTCAACAAGGGTACCTCTGGTTCGTGATACAGAACTGTCAATATCAGTTTCAGACGCTGCCGTTGAATTATCCACGGCACCCCGGGCCTTTACCAAGGTAATGGCCGAAAAGATGATTCTTAAAAGAAGAAAGGCATCTAAATTATCCCTTACTTGGACGATATCCTGAAAGGGACAAGTTTCCAGAGAACAGTTGGAGGTCGGAAAAGAACTATCTAAAGTAGTTCTACGACAGCACGAGTGGATTCTAAATATTCCAAAAATCGCAGCTGTTTTCCGATGATACGTCTGCTGTTCCTAGGAATGATTCTGGGCATAGTCCAGAAAGAGGTATTTCTCCTGGAGGGGAAAGCCAGGGAGTTATCCGACCTAGTCAGAAACCTCCTAAATCCAGGCCAAGTATCAGTGCATCAATGCACAGGAGTCCTGGGAAAAATGGTGGCTTCTTACGAAGCGATTCCATTCGGCAGATCTCACGCAAAAACTTTTCAGGGGGATTTGCTGGACGAATGGTCCGGATCGCATCTTCAGATGCATCAGCGGATAACCCTGTCTCCAAGGACAAGGGTGTCTCTTCTGTGGGGGCTGCAGAGTGCTCATCTTCTAGAGGGCAGCACATTCAGCATTCAGGACTGTGTTCTGGTGACCACGGATGCCAGCCTGAGAGGCTGGGGAACAGTCACACAAGGAAGAAATTTCCAAGGAAGTGTGGTCAAGTCTGGAGATTTCTCTCCACATGAATATACTGGAGCTAAGGGCAATTTACGATGCTCTGAGCCTAGGAAGACCTCTGCTTCAAAGTCAACCGGTGCTGATCCAGTAGGACATCATCATGGCAGTCGCCCACGTAAACAGACGGGGCGGCACAAGAAGCAGGAGGGCAATGACAGCAAGGATTCTTCGCTGGGCGAAAGATCATGTGATAACACTGTCAGCAGTGTTCATTCCGGGAGTGGACAACTAGGAAGATTTCCTCAGCATAAATGAATTCCACCCGGAAAAGTGGGAACTTCATCTGGAAGTTTCCACATGTTTGTAAACCGTTGGGAAAGACCAAAGGTGGTTATGATGGCGTCCCACATGAAGCGCCAGGTCTAGAGACCCTCAGGCAATAGCTGGGACGCTCTGGTAACACCGTGGGTGTACCAGTCGGTGTATGTGTTCCCTCCTCTGCCTTTCATACCCAGTGTATGGAGAATGATAGGAAGGAGAGGAGTAAGAACTATACTCGGGGTTTCCGGTTTGGGCCAAGAAGAACTTGGTACCCGGAACTTCAAGAGATACTAGAAAGGATCTTGATTCAGCAAGAATCATGTCTGTTCCATGACTTACCGCAGCTGCGTTGACGCCAGGGCGGGTGAACGCCGGATCCTAAGGGAAAAAGGCATTCCGGAAGAGGTCATCCCTACCCTGGTCAGAGCCAGGAAGGAGGTGACCGCACAACATTATCACCGCTTAGGTGAAAATATGTTCCATGGTGTGAGGCCAGGAAGGCTCCACGGAAGAATTTCAACTAGGTTAATTCCTACATTTCCTGCAAGCAGGAGTGTATATGGGTCTCAAATTGGGGTCCATTAAGGTTCAAATTTCGACCGGTCGATTTTCTTCCAGAAAGAAATTGGCTTCAGTTCCTGAAGTCCAGAAGTTGTTAAGGGAGTACTGCATATACAACCCCTTTTTGATGTCTCCAGTGGCACTGGGCGATCTCAACGTAGTTTGGGATTCCTAAAATCACATTGTTTTAAACAACTCAAATCTGTGGATTTGATATATCTCACATGGAAAGTGACCATGCTGTTGGTCCTGGCCTCGGCCAGGCGAGTGTCAGAATTGGCGGCTTTATCTCACAAAGCCATATCTGATTGTCCATTCGGACAGAGCAAAGCTGTGGACTCGTCCCCAGTTTCTCCCTAAGGTGGTGTCAGCGTTTCACCTGAACCAGCTTATTGTGGTGCCTGCGGCTACTAGGGACTTGGAGGACTCCAAGTTGCTGGATGTTGTCAGGACCCTGAAAATATAGTTTCCAGGTCGGCTGGAGTCAGGAAATCTGACTTGCTGTTTATCCTGTATGCACCCAACAAGCTGGGTGCTCCTGCTTCTAAGCAGACTATTGCTCGTTGGATTTGTAGTACAATTCAGCTTGCACATTCTGTGGCAGGCTTGCCACAGCAAAAAATATGTAAATGCCCATTCCACAAGGAAGGTGGGCTCATCTTGGGCGGCTGCCCGAGGGGTCTCGGCATTACAACTCTGCCGAGCAGCTACGTGGTCGGGGGAGAACACGTCTGTAAAATTTTACAAATTTGATACCCTGGCAAAAGAGGACCTGGAGTTCTCTCATTCGGTGCTGCAGAGTCATCCGCACTCTCCCGCCCGTTTGGGAGCTTTGGTATAATCCCCATGGTCCTTTCAGGAACCCCAGCATCCACTAGGACGATAGAGAAAATAAGAATTTACTTACCGATAATTCTATTTCTCGGAGTCCGTAGTGGATGCTGGGCGCCCATCCCAAGTGCGGATTATTCTGCAATACTTGTACATAGTTATTGTTACAAAAATCGGGTTATTGTTGTAGGAAGCCGTCTTTCAGAGGCTCCTTTTGTTATCATACTGTTAACTGGGTTTAGATCACAAGTTGTACGGTGTGATTGGTGTGGCTGGTATGAGTCTTACCCGGGATTCAAAATCCTCCCTTATTGTGTACGCTCGTCCGGGCACAGTACCTAACTGGAGTCTGGAGGAGGGTCATAGGGGGAGGAGCCAGTGCACACCACCTGATCTGGAAAAGCTTTACTTTTTGTGCCCTGTCTCCTGCGGAGCCGCTATTCCCCATGGTCCTTTCAGGAACCCCAGCATCCACTACGGACTCCGAGAAATAGAATTATCGGTAAGTAAATTCTTATTTTTGTGCCCAGTCTCCTGCGGAGCCGCTATTCCCCATGGTCCTTACGGAGTTCCCAGCATCCACTACGGACTATGAGAAATAGAATTATCGGTAAGTAAATTCTTATTTTTTCAATGACAAAAGTTAATTAGTTTGCACGTTATCTTTCTCCAAGCTTGGATAAATCTACCCCTCTGTCACTTACAGTAAGTGCAATTACTGTGAATAGAGCATAACAGTGCTCAAAAGACATCACTGCCCCCAGCTGAATACATAAGCATAGGTTGAAATGGGGTCATTGCAACCAATTGGTTCAGTCCCAATACCCATTTACATATTGGTCATAGGGACCAAATTCACAAAAAGAAAAAAAAAAATCCTAAAACATGATTTTAAGGGCGGTATCCTATTAGCCCCGATGCAGTTTCGGCCAATCAAAACAGCCGAATATTGCACTTAATGGCTGATGGTCATTATCGTGGTATTCAATTAGAGGTCGTTTTGCTCAAGCGAAATTGCACCCATGATCGCACGAAAGCACATGGGATCAGAGATAAAAAAACAAAACCCAAAGCATAATCCCCAAAAAGTGCCGGCAATGGGGCTAATGGGATAACCCCCAGCGATCCTATTAGCAGCGATAAAGTACTGCTGCTAATAGGTTACTGCCCCTAAGTATCATAATCAACACAGCATAGTTATCAACACACAAGCATACTCATGTAAATTTGGAGACTGTAATACCAGATATAAAAGTAAAAGCTTCTAGTACAGTACTTATTATATGGAGCTGAAGTCTGATCTGTGTGTCTGATCTGTGTAAATGTTCACATTAAACATGAAAACTACTTCAGACATTCGCCATTTTTAAGATCACTTTTATCATTTTGGCTGTAGTTAAATGTATTCCGACATAAGAATACAGAGTATAAAGTGACATTATTAACAGTGACGTCATTGAGAGGTTTCTAGGACGCACCCGGGTATCGCCCTCCAATGGGGTGACACCAAAATATCGCCTCCTCCGCAATGACAGGGAGGCAGGTGCTGCACTGTGACGTTATTTTGTAGCGCCCCTTTCCTTTCACTGAGGAGGAGCTGACTGACGGGGACTGTCTCTGGGGGCAGCCCAGTATCTCTGGGAATGATGAGCAGGTTGCCAATCCTGGAACATTTTTTCAATCCTGGAAACGGGATTGAAAAATGATCAATCCCGGGATTGGCTGCTTTTCAATGTGTCCCACCCCCCTGCCCTGACCAGCCCCAGATAACTCTCCGTAATCTTGACGGGAGGGAGGGTGCGCCACTTGCTGTGAGGTCCAGCAGCTAGGCGGGCAGTGCGGCGGTGAGGTCCGGCAGCTGGGTGGGCAGCTGCACAGTGTGACCTCTGACTTCACGTCACACGGCCCAGTGCGCCCATCCGGAGCGAGGGGGAGCTGAGCAGGGGAAGCCGGGCAGCATCTGAACCTTCTTGAGGACGCTCAACGCTGCCTGCCAATCTCGAAATCCCTAGGATTGGAAGCCCAGTCAATTTTAGGCCGGGATCCCGCTGATCCCGATCCAGGGATTGGCCACCCTAGTGGGCACAACCCCACACAGAGTGACAAAACCGGGAAATCCAGCGAGGTCATGCCCCCTTTATCACAGAGCCACATCCCCTTTTCGGCCGCTCTGTTGTTAACCATTTTTGTGTTCCATGTTCATTTCTATGCATTTTGTAAAAGTGGTAATTGTATTGTACAAGTTTCAAATGTTGGTTTGAAAAAGAGTGATGGGTTTCCACAACCCACCCTTTTCCACAACCCACCCTACTACAAGTGCTGTAAGAAATCTACCAAGTCTTCTCTAACTGAAGGAGAGATGTATCAAGCTATAGCGTGAGAGAAAAAGTACCAACAAGTCAGTTTCTAACTGTTATGGCTCCCAGACATCAGCAGCAGTGATTCCCCCAATCCTCCAACCGGATCTGCAGATTGGCGACCAACAATAATCGTCGATCCGTTGGGGAATTGGGAAAATTAAACATGTTAAAAATGCCACATTCACCAATCCCGACCGTTTATCAGGATTTTTAAACATGTTTAATTCTGCCAATCAGTACATTTGCTGAGGTATGGGTGTAATTATTTTTCAAACACAGCCTGTAAAATAGCAGTTATGAGCTGATTGCTTGGTACTGTATCTCTATTTAAGGCTTGATACATCTCTGCCTAAGAGTCCATTTTTTACAAGTGGAGCAAAGGTCAAATATTGCCCATAGCAATCAGTGATATTCTGATACTCCTTTTAAGAAGAGTTTCACTTGGGTGTGAGGGGGAGATGTACAGATGTGTCCTCTCTCATTGTTGCTGCAGTCACATTAAACAGCTTTGCTCAAGGGTGTAGCTACCATAGGTGCAGGGAGTGCAGCTGACTGGGGCCCACCCCTTTCTGTGAAAGAGACATGTGTTATATACATT
The DNA here is from genome assembly GCF_028390025.1 of Pseudophryne corroboree. NCBI lineage: Eukaryota > Metazoa > Chordata > Amphibia > Anura > Myobatrachidae > Pseudophryne > Pseudophryne corroboree. The sequence goes on from NC_086449.1 coordinate 524,084,990, forward strand.
ATTCCCCATTAGGTGGTACATAGAGGCACTTACAAACTTTTGCCTTGGTTTCTGCAATATATCTAGTTATGCCCCTGGATCTGCTCATTGTAATCTGGTATAAAATAAACAGGAGGGCACTATACAAAATACATAATATGAATTGGGGGCACTGTAATGCCAAAAGAAGCACGTGGATCGGCAGCTATTCCGTCGATCCACATGCTTTTCGACAAGTCGAATTCCTCAACTTGTCGAATAATTTGGGTTAGATTTAATAGGTCGGAACCCCTTCCGACCTAAAAAAGTCTAAAACTGCCGTCTTTTCGACAGACGGCAGCTTTCGACTTCAATTGAATATACCCCATAGCTGGCAGAGTGCAGAGCATTTAACTTGTCATATAGGATCACTAACAAGACATTATGACAGTGGTTCTCAAACTCGGTCCTCAGGACCCCACACAGTTCACATATTGCAGGTCACCTAGCAGGTGCACAGGTGTACTCATTACTACTGGCACATTTTAAAACAGTGGAGCTCATTATTTCACTTGTGATTCTGTGAGGAGACCTGGAATACATGAACTGTGTGGGATCCTGAGGGCTGAGTTTGAGAACCTGTGCATTATGATATAACAATAGAAGTGCTGTGGCTCTAGTACAGGTTCCGTGAACCCATTGACACACATACAGTAGGTCTGGGAACTTATCCCAGATTCTGTGTTAACACCAGAAAACGGTTAATTTACTGGACCAGAAAAGGGGGCTTAATTGAATAGTCCTGGGTATTAAAGCCTGAGGCTACCACCATTTAACATACCCGTTAAATTAATGGGTCTAATTGAATTCCCCCCATAGTGGTTAGAATATGCTGTAAAATGTCAATATCTGAAGTTTTATTTACACCATATACAGTATATGTCTGTGGAGTTCTAGAAATATGGCACTTACACAAATGTTTACATCCAGCAATACAATGTGCTCTCTTTCTTTCTCTCTCTCTATGTATATACGTGTGTGTGTGTGTGTGTGTGTGTGTGTGTGTGTGTGTGTGTGTGTGTGTGTGTGTGTGTGTATTAAAGCTTAAGGAACATTAATTATGGGCTGTCCTCTCTCTCATATCATGCCGTGACTGCCAGTTACCCAATTATCTAAGTTTAGTTGCTACAATATTTAAGTAGTGTCTAATGTAGTAGATGTCAGAAATGCAAACTAATGTGGAGTACTACATTCCCCATTATTCACATGGAGACTCCGGTCTGAGCAAATTTGCCAAACTCAAAATTTTTTAACTATTTGGAGCTTGGAGTCCTATTTACTAAACTTTGGATGGAGATATAGTCAACGGAGATAAAGTACCAGCCAATCCGCTCCTAACTGCCATGCCACAGGCTGGGTTTTGAAAAATGACAAGAGATGATTGTCTGATACTTTATCTCCATCCAAAGCTTAGTAAATAGACCCCTTGGTCCTGTTCGGTAAATCCATCTTCAGGTGGCATTAGCAGCCCTTTCCTTATGGAAACATGGACAGAGATGGATCTTCTGATACCAGCCAAGCAGCCTCCAAGCTCCTCCCCAGACAATCTCATTTTGTGAATGCACCTGTACATCCTCATTGCTACACGTGAGCAGTGTCCTAGCCAGCAGTAAAGTCACAGGAATAGTTATTACTTTACTGCCACTTCAACACTAATAGGAGCCTGTCCCAATGGAGTGTCGCATCAGTGTTTATTTTGTTAGCTAGTAACAAAATATTATTCCTAATTGCCGCGATATGTGGCAATAATAGATTATACAACTACCAATGATAAATCTGCTTCTACTGTACGTAGGTGTCTTTGTGATGTACTGATATTAGTTATTATTGTAACACTGTACCCATCTGTAAATGCCCATATAAGAGTTAATAGTCAAGCCTGTTAAGATGTAGGTTTCTCTTTTGCGGTGTTCTCTATGGAGAACAAGTGACCTTTGCCTGCGTCTCCTGCTCTCCTCCTTTTCCTATGTGTGTTCTCTTCTATTATTTAGAAGCTGGGACTGAACTGTGCAGGCTATTCTGCCATATGGGGGTATATGCAATTGTGGTCGAATTCCCGAAATTGTCGAATTTCGGGTCATTTTCGACCAAAAAAAAAAATTCCCCTATGCAATCCAGTGCTTTCCGACCAAAAAACGGACTTTCAAAATTCGACTTTTTGAAATTCGAATTTTTGCAAATACGACTTTTCTGCAATGATACAAGTGCTGCAATTCGACCAAAGCATATTCAATTCAAGTTTTGAAATTCGACAGCAGTGCTTTTAGACAGCAAATTCGTCATTTTCAATCCGCCACACTTTGGAGGGTGAAAACAAATAAAAAAAATTTAAACATGTTTTTTTTGGTTTTTTTTTTTTTGGGGAATAGCAGATCTATTTATATTAGAAGGGATTAGGTACTTTTTTTTTTTTTTTTGGGAGGCACAAATATTATTTATATATTTTTTAAAATATTATTTTTTTTATTTATTTATTTTTTTATGCTGGAAGGGTAAAATCATAAAAAATGGCGTGGGGTCCCCCCTCCAAAGCATAACCAGCCTCGGGCTCATTGAGCTGGTCCTGGTTCTAAAAATGCGGGGGAAAAATTGACAGGGGATCCCCCGTATTTTTAAAACCAGCACCGGGCTCTGCGCCTGGTGCTGGTGCCAAAAATACGGGGGACAAAAAGAGTAGGGGTCCCCCGTATTTTTAACACCAGCATCGGGCTCCACTAGCTGGACAGATAATGCCACAGCCGGGGGTCACTTTTATGCCGTGCCCTGCGGCCGTGGCATTAAATATCCAACTAGTCACCCCTGGCCGGGGTACCCTGGGGGAGTGGGGACCCCTTCAATCAAGGGGTCCCCCCCCCCCCAGCCACCCAAGGGCCAGGGGTGAAGCCCGAGGCTGTCCCCCCCCATCCAATGGGCTGCGGATGGGGGGGCTGATAGCCTTTGTGATAATAAAAAGATATTGTTTTTTCCAATAGTACTACAAGTCCCAGCAAGCCTCCCCCGCAAGCTGGTACTTGGAGAACCACAAGTACCAGCATGCGGGAGAAAAACGGGCCCGCTGGTACCTGCAGTACTACTGGGAAAAAAATACCCAAATAAAAACAGGACACACACACCGTCGACAGTAAAACTTTATTTCATACGTCGACACACACACATACTTACCTATGTTCACACGCCGACATCGGTCCTCTTCTCCATGTAGAATCCACGGATACCTGTAAAGAAAAGTTCAAAATACTCACCTCAACCATGGTCCAGAGATAAATCCACGGACTTGGCAAAATAAGAAAACGCAAATACCCGCACCAAAAACGGACTGAAAGGGGTCCCATGCTGACACATGGGACACCTTTCCACGAATGAGACCTGTCAGTGACAGCTGTCACTGACAGGTCTCTAAGCCAATCAGGAAGCGCAACTTCGTTGCGCTCACCTGATTGGCTGAGCGCTGTCTGCACTGTGACAGCGCATCGCACAGCTCCCTCCATTATATTCAATGGTGGGAACTTAGCGGCTAGCGGTGAGGTCACCCGCCGGTCAGCGGCTGACCGGCGGGTGACCCCACCGCTACCCGCAAAGTTCCCACCATTGAAAGTAATGGAGCGGCTTTGCGATGCGCTGTCACAGTACAGACAGCGGACAGCCAATCAGGTGAGCGCCACGGAAGTAGCGCTTCCTGATTGGCTGAAGGGACGTCAGTGACAGGAGTCACGTGATGTCCCGGCATTCGGGAGAAAGGGGTCTTATGTGAAAACATTGGACCCCTTTCTAGTCCGGTATGGATCGGTGTTCGGTTTGTTTTTTTGCCAAGAACGTGGATTTACCTCTGGACGTGGATGTACCTCTGGACGCTGGAAGGTGAGTATAATTTTTTCACAGGTACCCTCGGATCGTCGGCGACCGTGGCAGTCGGCGTGTCAACATAGGTAAGTATGTGTGTGTCGGCAGTATGTAATAAAGTTGTACAAGTCACGGTGTCTGTGTCCTGTTTTTATTTGGGTATTTTTTTTCCAGTAGTACTACAGGTACCAGCGGGCCCGTTTTTCTCCCGCATGCTGGTACTTGTGGTTCTCCAAGTACCAGCTTGCGGGGGAGGCTTGCTGGGACTTGTAGTACTAATGGAAAAAACAATATCTTTTTATTATCACAAAGGCTATCAGCCCCCCCATCCGCAGCCCATTGGATGGGGGGGGACAGCCTCGGGCTTCACCCCTGGCCCTTGGGTGGCTGGGGACCCCTTGATTGAAGGGGTCCCCACTCCCCCAGGGTACCCCGGCCAGGGGTGACTAGTTGGATATTTGATGCCACGGCCGCAGGGCACGGCATAAAAGTGACCCCCGGCTGTGGCATTATCTGTCCAGCTAGTGGAGCCCGATGCTGGTGTTAAAAATACGGGGGACCCCTACTCTTTTTGTCCCCCGTATTTTTGGCACCAGCATCAGGCGCAGAGCCCGGTGCTGGTTTTAAAAATACGGGGGATCCCTGGCCAATTTTTCCCCTGCATTTTTAGAACCAGGACCAGCTCAAAGAGCCCGAGGCTGGTTATGCTTTGGGGGGGGGACCCCACGCCATTTTTTTTTCGGGTTTTTCACGTTTTTTCCCGTTTTTTAAAATCGCGGCAAAATCCGCCAAATCGGCCGATTTTCGCCCGCGATTCTGGCGAATCCGTTTTTCATTGAATATGGTGAATCCCGGCAGGCACCTGCCGGGATTCACCTGGCGAATTTGGTCGAATTAAAAAACGGCGATAATTGCCGCGAATTCGACCACAATTGCATATACCCCATGATGTTTTCATTTCACCAGCCGCAGGAAGCAGAGCTGGTGTTTCGTACTGTAAATGAAGCATGAAAATCTAAGTACTTTATGCTTCAAGGTTTTATTTATTGCACATCTGCAGAGATGGAGGAAGGTAGCCTGTCTCCTGGCATTTTCCTACCTACATCGTTCTTTGTTTAATGCCGCTGCTTTGCAGGCTTTACTGACATTTTTCAATGTTATACAGCAGGGATGGGGAACCTTTGGCCCTCCAGCTGTTGCTGAACTACACATACCAATATGCCCTGCTACAGCTTTGTTATTTGGCCATGCTGAAACTGTTGCAGGGCATGCTGGGATGTGTAGTTCAACAACAGCTGGAGGGCCGCAGGTTCCCCACCCCTGTTATACAGGATTAAAGCAATTGCTAAATGTTGCTGATTTTTAGCTGTGTAAATATCTGCAAACTTCTTACACTGTTTCTACTAATAACACATTTGTTCTCTTTGTATTGTGGTTATTAGTCCCCTTTTGCAGTCCGGTCAGGAAACGTCAGCTATAGCTATAGACATCCCCTGTGTGTGCAGACAGCTAATAGCTTTTGTCTCATTATAGGTCAAAGGAAACTGTTATTTTACTAGAAGCAAGATTTCTGATGTGATCTGTCTTTTTTAGTCATGTACTTTTTTAGTCATTCATTCTAATTCTGTGTGTAGAGGCTTTCTCTCTAGACATAAGTGTAATGACCACATGACCACATTATATTGGTGGATTCTATGTATAAATTGACAATTTAGATAGAATACTGTTTTTTTCTTTACTTCCACTTTCCTCCAAGAAGAATTATGGTAGTAAATGTTATTCAGTCCTGACAAATCCAGTAGAACTTGTCCAGGTCCATATAAGATCCATTTCTCATATGGTGCCTATATACAGTAAAATAATCTTTCTATTTATACATTAGGAGTGTCCGCCGTTACAGTGATGTGTGAAGCTCTAAGGCCTGTTCCATACTATCTCATATTTTGATGTGAATTCAGCATAACTGACCTCTCAGCAACTCCAAATGATGGCTGTCATTGCTCAGTACTTCCTAATAGACTGCAGGGTATGGCACGCTCTAATAGACAATGTGATTTGACATAAACAGCATACCTGTCTAAAGCTGCATTAATCTCTTAGTTTTCCTTTGGTTTGTCAGATCTTGTCAGTAAGTAATTGCTTTACACTAAAATAACAACAATTGCTTAGATCTTGTCAAAAATTGCTTTATAACCAATTTCCCATTTACATTTTGTATTTTTTGCCATCATGAACTAAAAACTAGAGTCTTTTTTGAAAACTAGATAAAAACACCATTATGCTGTAACCCAAAGCATTAAATCTGATATTAGCTTTGATTAAGTTAGTACAGAGTTCTCAACTCTTTAAAACATGACCATCTGCAGGTACTTGAGGTCTACAATTTGGAAACATTGGCTTAGTGCAGTAACATTTTATTTTATTTTTTTCAGTTAGATTTATTGAGAATAGATTCATGCTGTACAGTAAACAACACGTGTTTGTACATTAGTGGCCTTTTGGTAGGAGCTGCAGTGGCTGGCTAGCTTATGGGTCACGTAGATGGTCAATAGTGTTGCAGGTGATCCAATGTTGATGGAAGGGTTGGGGGTAGGAGACAGGGGCAGTCATGAGTTGCTGGGCTTCAAAAAGTAGGGAAGCTGCAAGTGAAAGTAATTAAAACACATAATTGACAAGTGCCACCAACAGCACTTCCTACCCTGCAGTGCCATGTGTGGTGGCACACTCCGCACACACCTACTTACGTCCTTGCAATCAGGCTCGCCACATGAGTAAGTCTGTCTCCTAACCCCACCTTTTCTGTTGCTAATACCTATACAACATTTCTGAACTTAACTTGAGAGGTCTTTGTTATTCAGTCACACTGTCCCTTATTACGTCTTAAGATGCTGACATAGCCGGGATTCAAACCCACTGCCTGTGGCATTGCAGTCACACATTGTAGTCATTGAGCTATCTGAATTCTAAGCTATTAGTAAGTGTATGTATATGCGCACTTACAGTCACTCTGGACTTGCTGAGTTTTGGAGGTGAGTTCAGAGAGATGAGACCGGGCTGAGGTGCCGTTGCCAATGTTCTCACTGTACTGTACAGTCCGGCTTATCTGCACTAGAAAAAACACTATTGTAAAACTCTGTTTATACTTCGCCTAGAAGTTTTCTCCTTTTTTTTTTTTTTTTGCAGATAGATGATAAAGGGAAAACAATAGTTAATCCAAGAAAAATCTGTAAAGTAGAAAGACAAGAGTAGGAGGTCAGGAGCTGCACATTGCAGCAGTAATTATGTGCTGAAGTGCCGGTGCGATGTGATGAAGCCGGCTTTCTAGGTCAGGGGAGAAGAAAGCTTCCGAATGCTGAAAAGATGCATACAGTAAAAATTGATTAGTCATCAACTTCAGGCATGCAGGCACACTTTAGAGACTGGCTTCAAGACAGATTATCCTCACATGACCTAGCACGCAGGGAATGGGAATCTTATTATCGGAATTGGAAACCCCCTCTCCCATTTTTTAGTATTGACAATGAAAGTAAGATAGGTGATGGAAGGCTGAGATATTTCCTTAAACTTCACAACTTCTGTGTATTGTAATTCAGGATAAACATCGTCTCACTGTATGTGGTGGTGTGAATGTTACTTTGAATCTAGGTGTTTTCTTTTCCTGTGTTGCATCTAATTTATTCTGATCATTGACAAGCCTGAATTTCTTCCTATCGTCCGCTATAACACCGACATAAAGGTTTGCAGAGGTGTTGATAGGTGGTGCACACAACTGACACTTTTGGTACTGTGTGCAATCTATAGAGCTATAAGCAGACATTTGTCTGTTCTGGGCAAATGACCACTGACACTCCTAACCCATGTTAGTGGGAACCCTTTGTAGTGGTATGCTAAAAGGAGGGGTTACCTAACCAATGAGGGGGCATGGTGGTTAGCCCCTTGCCAGAACTAGTCAATCCTCCAGCTTCATCCTTGGACCCTTTCTTGTTTCCCTATTAAGACTTCTTATTGACCTTTGTGCTGAGTGGGACCAGACAACATTTCTGGGCACAGTGCCTCTGACTGTGCAGCCTCAATAGAATAAACATTATAGGAAATGTAACCATGCTGATTTAAAAAAATGAAACAACCTTGCACCAGCACCCTGTTGGCATTGTGCATTGGGTGGGTGGCGATGTGTCACACAGCTCTGGTTACGCCTTTGGCGCTGTTGGTATAAGCAACTAGATAAGGTGACAAACTAGAAGCAATACAGCGGTTACACATATGTCCCCTTCTAATTTCATTCAGTCAGCACTGTTTTTCCGCATAGTATGAAATCTAAATAACTGCACAAATATGACTGGAACCAACTGCTCTTGACTGATTGCTTTAGGTGCAATGGAATAAATTACATAGTATAAATCCTTCAAAAGCACTTCGTAGAACTTCACGTCCACACTGGAAAGCTCTGCATGCTTACACCATATGATGTAGCGGCAAATAAAAATTCATACCTCTTGGGGTGCTTTTGCTGTTCCAGAATGAGCTGTAATTCCGCCACGGCCAGAGGGGTTTGTAGTTTGTTGCATATTAATGTAGAGCACAGAACACACTCAGATGTGACTAGCTCATTGCCAGAAATGCTAGGCTGGAGTAAGAAACAAACAAATGATGATAATTATTTTAATGTTTATAGCTTTGTGTATTTTCATTGCCACAGTTCTTTCCTTTTTACACATGTATTGCATCAGTCAGCCATACTGTATGTGTGCTATGCACACGGCATATCTTACATTTTTTGTTATGTTGATGGGATTTTGTTTCCAAAGGCTTTACATTATGCTGATCAGTGTAATCGGATAAGAAAAACAGATGAAATACAAATTTTAATATCTTTGTCAACAATTTATTTCTGTGAAGTGCGCATGGTGGAAAACCACTGTACATCTATAGAACTGTACGTATATATACAGACAGATGCACTTTTTTTTTTAGGTGCTAATGATCATTGTTCTTGGATCTCTGCCTAGATACGTTCTAGTAACTACAGGTAGAGATTCATGTAATCAGAATTATGGTTTGTGCTCTGTACAGTATGTGTGTTCCCCAATGTTATTTTAATGAAATCCATAATGTATAGTATGTAATTACTTGCATATTTCGACCTTATTTTATTACATCTCACTTGATAAATTTAAAATTATGATTAAGGGGGAATTAAATTAGCCCAGATAATTTCCCGCTGTGAAAAAAGGTGATAGCCTCGGGCTTTAACGTCCGGGGCTATTCAGTTAGAGACCTTTTTTCTACCGGTAAATTACTCTGTTATCGAGTGTTAACACATAGATCGGGGATGAGTTCCCGGTCCTATGTGTCTATGTGTTAACATGGTTCATGCATCCGATAATAGGCAATTCATGTGGGATTTGGGTCTGCTCAGACCCGAGTAGAAATTCCCATCAAATGCAGCCAACGGGCTGCCTTCGGGAACTAACTGAATAGCCCTGGGGCATCAATTAGTCTATGGTAAGTTACTGCGGCTAATTGAATTCCCCCCTAAGTGAAGTCAGATGGGCACGTTTATCTTTGCTCTTTTACAGCAAACAAAAAGCTTCTAGTTGTATTTTGCAGCATCTCAGAAGCCAAGAATATTTCTCTATCGTCCTAGTGGATGCTGGGGTTCCTGAAAGGACCATGGGGAATAGCGGCTCCGCAGGAGACAGGGCACAAAAAGTAAAGCTTTCCGATCAGGTGGTGTGCACTGGCTCCTCCCCCTATGACCCTCCTCCAAGCCTCAGTTAGATTTTTGTGCCCGGTCGAGAAGGGTGCAATCTAGGTGGCTCTCCTAAAGAGCTGCTTAGAAAAGTTTAGCTTAGGTTTTTTATTTTACAGTGAGTCCTGCTGGCAACAGGATCACTGCAACGAGGGACTTAGGGGAGAAGAAGTGAACTCACCTGCGTGCAGGATGGATTGGCTTCTTGGCTACTGGACATCAGCTCCAGAGGGACGATCACAGGTACAGCCTGGATGGTCACCGGAGCCTCGCCGCCGGCCCCCTTGCAGATGCTGAAACAAGAAGAGGTCCAGAATCGGCGGCAGAAGACTCCTCAGTCTTCTAAAGGTAGCGCACAGCACTGCAGCTGTGCGCCATTTTCCTCTCAGCACACTTCACACGGCAGTCACTGAGGGTGCAGGGCGCTGGGAGGGGAGCGCCCTGGGAGGCAAATGAAAACCTATTTGGCTAAAAAATACCTCACATATAGCCTCCGGGGGCTATATGGAGATATTTAACCCCTGCCAGAATCCACTAAAGAGCGGGAGACGAGCCCGCCGAAAAAGGGGCGGGGCCTATCTCCTCAGCACACAGCGCCATTTTCCTTACACAGCTCCGCTGGTCAGGACGGCTCCCAGGTCTCTCCCCTGCACTGCACTACAGAAACAGGGTAAAACAAGAGAGGGGGGGCAAAATAGTGGCAAAAATTATATTATAAAAGCAGCTATACAGGGAGCACTTATTATAAGGCTATCCCTGTCATATATAGCGCTTTGGTGTGTGCTGGCAGACTCTCCCTCTGTCTCCCCAAAGGGCTAGTGGGGTCCTGTCTTCGTTAAGAGCATTCCCTGTGTGTCTGCTGTGTGTCGGTACGTGTGTGTCGACATGTATGAGGACGATATTGGTGTGGAGGCGGAGCAATTGCCAAATATGGGGATGTCACCTCCTAGGGGGTCGACACCAGAATGGATGCCTTTATTTTTGGAATTACGGGATAGTGTCAACACGCTAAAGCAGTCGTTTGACGACATGAGACGGCCGGACAATCAATTAGTGCCTGTCCAGGCGCCTCAAACACCGTCAGGGGCTGTAAAACGCCCTTTGCCTCAGTCGGTCGACACAGACCCAGACACAGGCACTGATTCCAGTGGCGACGGTGACGAATCAACCGTATTTTCCAGTAGGGCCACACGTTATATGATTTTGGCAATGAAGGAGGCGTTACATTTAGCTGATACTACAGGTACCACTAAACAGGGTATTATGTGGGGTGTGATAAAACTACCTATAGTTTTTCCTGAATCAGAAGAACTAAATGAGGTGTGTGATGAAGCGTGGGTTGCCCCCGATAAAAAGATGCTAATTTCAAAGAAGTTATTGGCTTTATACCCTTTCCCGCCAGAGGTTAGGGCGCGCTGGGAAACACCTCCTAGGGTGGACAAGGCGCTCACACGCTTATCTAAACAAGTGGCGTTACCCTCTCCTGAGACGGCCGCACTTAAAGATCCAGCAGATAGGAGGATGGAAAATATCCAAAAAAGTATATACACACATACAGGTGTTATACTACGACCAGCTATAGCGACAGCCTGGATGTGCAGTGCTGGAGTAGCTTGGTCAGAGTCCCTGATTGAAAATATTGATACCCTGGATAGGGACAATGTTTTACTGTCTTTAGAGCAAATAAAGGATGCATTTCTTTATATGCGTGATGCACAGAGGGATATCTGCACACTGGCATCACGGGTAAGTGCTATGTCCATTTCGGCCAGAAGAAGTTTATGGACGCGACAGTGGTCAGGCGATGCGGACTCAAAACGGCATATGGAAGTTTTGCCGTATAAAGGGGAGGAGTTATTTGGAGTCGGTCTATCAGATTTGGTGGCCACGGCTACAGCCGGGAAATCCACCTTTTTACCTCAAGTTACTCCCCAACAGAAAAAGACACCGACTTTTCAACCGCAGCCCTTTCGTTCCTTTAAAAACAAGAGAGCAAAGGGATATTCATATCTGCCACGAGGCAGAGGAAGGGGGAAGAGACAGCAACAGGCAGCTCCTTCCCAGGAACAGAAGCCCTCCCCCGCTTCTACAAAAGCCTCAGCATGACGCTGGGGCTTCTCAAGCGGACTCGGGGGCGGTGGGCGGTCGTCTCAAGAATTTCAGCGCGCAGTGGGCTCACTCGCAGGTAGATCCCTGGATCCTGCAGATAATATCTCAGGGATACAGGTTGGAACTAGAGACAGATCCACCTCGCCGTTTCCTGAAGTCTGCTTTACCAACGTCCCCCTCCGAAAGGGAGACGGTCTTGGAAGCCATTCACAAGCTGTACTCTCAGCAGGTGATAGTCAAGGTACCTCTTCTACAACAAGGAAGGGGGTATTATTCCACTCTATTTGTGGTACCGAAGCCGGATGGCTCGGTAAGACCTATTCTAAATCTGAAGTCCTTGAACCTGTACATAAAGAAGTTCAAGTTCAAGATGGAGTCACTCAGAGCAGTGATAGCGAACCTGGAAGAAGGGGACTTTATGGTATCCTTGGACATCAAGGATGCGTACCTCCACGTTCCAATTTACCCCTCACACCAGGGGTACCTCAGGTTCGTCGTACAAAACTGTCACTATCAGTTTCAGACGCTACCGTTCGGATTGTCCACGGCACCTCGGGTCTTTACAAAGGTAATGGCCGAGATGATGATTCTTCTTCGAAGAAAAGGCGTATTAATTATCCCATACTTGGACGATCTCCTGATAAGGGCAAGGTCCAGAGAACAGCTAGAGATGGGATTAGCACTGTCTCAAGAAGTGCTAAAACAGCACGGGTGGATTCTGAATATTCCAAAATCCCAGTTAATGCCAACAACTCGTCTGCTGTTCCTAGGGATGATTCTGGACACGGTTCAGAAAAAGGTTTTTCTCCCGGAGGAAAAAGCCAAGGAGTTATCCGAGCTTGTCAGGAACCTCCTAAAACCAGGAAAGGTGTCTGTACATCAATGCACAAGAGTCCTGGGAAAAATGGTGGCTTCTTACGAAGCAATTCCATTCGGCAGATTCCACGCAAGAATTTTCCAGAGGGATCTGTTGGACAAATGGTCAGGGTCGCATCTTCAGATGCACCAGCGGATAACCCTGTCTCCAAGGACAAGGGTATCTCTTCTGTGGTGGTTGCAGAGTGCTCATCTATTGGAGGGCCGCAGATTCGGCATACAGGATTGGATCCTGGTGACCACGGACGCCAGCCTGAGAGGCTGGGGAGCAGTCACACAAGGAAGAAACTTCCAGGGAGTGTGGACGAGCCTGGAAACGTCTCTTCACATAAACATTCTGGAACTAAGAGCAATCTACAATGCTCTAAGCCAGGCAGAACCTCTGCTTCAGGGAAAACCGGTGTTGATCCAGTCGGACAACATCACGGCAGTCGCCCATGTGAACAGACAGGGCGGCACAAGAAGCAGGAGTGCAATGGCAGAAGCTGCAAGGATTCTTCGCTGGGCAGAGAATCATGTGATAGCACTGTCAGCAGTGTTCATCCCGGGAGTGGACAACTGGGAAGCAGACTTCCTCAGCAGACACGACCTTCACCCGGGAGAGTGGGGACTTCATCCAGAAGTCTTCCACATGCTGGTAACCCGTTGGGAAAGACCAATGGTGGACATGATGGCGTCTCGCCTCAACAAAAAACTGGACAGGTATTGCGCCAGGTCAAGAGATCCGCAGGCAATAGCTGTGGACGCGCTGGTAACGCCTTGGGTGTACCAGTCGGTGTATGTGTTTCCTCCTCTGCCTCTCATACCAAAAGTATTGAGAATTATGCGGCAAAGAGGCGTAAGAACGATACTAGTGGTTCCGGATTGGCCAAGAAGGACTTGGTACCCGGAACTTCAAGAGATGATCACGGAAGATCCATGGCCTCTACCTCTAAGGAGGGACTTGCTTCAGCAGGGTCCCTGTCTGTTTCAAGACTTACCGCGGCTGCGTTTGACGGCATGGCGGTTGAACGCCGGATCCTAAAGGAAAAAGGCATGCCGGAAGAAGTCATTCCTACTTTGATTAAAGCAAGGAAGGAAGTAACCGTGCAACATTATCACCGCATTTGGCGAAAATATGTTGCGTGGTGCGAGGATCGGAGTGCTCCGACGGAGGAATTTCAACTGGGTCGATTCCTACATTTCCTGCAATCAGGATTGTCTATGGGTCTCAAATTGGGATCTATTAAGGTTCAAATTTCGGCCCTGTCGATTTTCTTCCAGAAAGAATTGGCTTCAGTCCCTGAAGTCCAGACTTTTGTTAAGGGAGTGCTGCATATACAGCCTCCTGTGGTGCCTCCAGTGGCACCGTGGGATCTCAATGTGGTTTTGGACTTTCTAAAATCTCATTGGTTTGAACCACTAAAAAATGTGGATTTGAAATATCTCACATGGAAAGTGACCATGCTACTAGCCCTGGCTTCGGCCAGGAGAGTGTCAGAACTGGCAGCTTTATCTTACAAAAGCCCATATCTGATTTTCCATTCGGACAGGGCGGAACTGCGGACTCGTCCGCATTTTCTCCCTAAGGTGGTGTCAGCATTTCATCTGAACCAGCCTATTGTAGTGCCTGCGGCTACAAGTGACTTGGAGGACTCCAAGTTACTGGACGTTGTCAGAGCATTGAAAATATATATTGCAAGGACAGCTGGAGTCAGAAAATCTGACTCGTTGTTTATATTGTATGCACCCAACAAGATGGGTGCTCCTGCGTCTAAGCAGACGATTGCTCGTTGGATCTGTAGCAAAATCCAACTTGCACATTCTGTGGCAGGCCTGCCACAGCCTAAATCTGTAAAGGCCCACTCCACAAGGAAGGTGGGCTCATCTTGGGCGGCTGCCCGAGGGGTCTCGGCATTACAACTTTGCCGAGCAGCTACGTGGTCAGGGGAGAACACGTTTGTAAAATTTTACAAATTTGATACTCTGGCTAAGGAGGACCTGGAGTTCTCTCATTCGGTGCTGCAGAGTCATCCGCACTCTCCCGCCCGTTTGGGAGCTTTGGTATAATCCCCATGGTCCTTTCAGGAACCCCAGCATCCACTAGGACGATAGAGAAAATAAGAATTTACTTACCGATAATTCTATTTCTCGGAGTCCGTAGTGGATGCTGGGCGCCCATCCCAAGTGCGGATTATCTGCAATAATTGTACATAGTTATTGTTAACTAATTCGGGTTATTGTTGTAGGGAGCCATCTTTCAGAGGCTCCTCTGTTATCATACTGTTAACTGGGTTTAGATCACAAGTTGTACGGTGTGATTGGTGTGGCTGGTATGAGTCTTACCCGGGATTCAAAATTCCTCCCTTATTGTGTACGCTCGTCCGGGCACAGTACCTAACTGAGGCTTGGAGGAGGGTCATAGGGGGAGGAGCCAGTGCACACCACCTGATCGGAAAGCTTTACTTTTTGTGCCCTGTCTCCTGCGGAGCCGCTATTCCCCATGGTCCTTTCAGGAACCCCAGCATCCACTACGGACTCCGAGAAATAGAATTATCGGTAAGTAAATTCTTATTTTAAAACACTGAGGAGAAGCATTTTGTGTTTTGTTTTTCTGTTTGTTTTACGAAAATCATTAAGTCTAAAGCTGGCCATGCACTTTAAGATCATCTGTCCAATCATCCAACTAGATGACTGGTTGGAACGAAAGTCTGGTTCTGGATGGGAGCAAATTACTATTGACTATTTGCTTCCAAACACCGGAAAAAAAGACAAAAAAGGTTATTCAGGCAAATTGATTAAATAAAACAGATTTAACCGATTTGTGTAAACTACTGTTTTTGGCTGGTTTCCACTGTTCGGGAGCAAATGGTCGATAGTCATGTGTTCCCATGCATACATTACCAAATTTTCATTACAAACAGCAAAGTACTGTAGTTGGATTGTTGGACATATAGTATTAAGGGTGGTACACACTAGGCGATTTCAGCCTAAAAAATAGTTAAGCTGCAATCGTCCAGTGTGTATGTGGGTAATATTGGTGACCGATGAACGATTCGCGCTCCAGCACACCGTGCAGCAATCACCAATATTGAGCTGACATGCAGCTCAAACCCGACAATGTCGGAAAAAACTCTGATCATTTGCAGGGTCGGCGACCCGGGTTGGTGCCTTTCAGACATACCAAAATCCCGGGTTGATGTGCGTTCATGTGCGGGATTTTGGAGGATGTCTGAAAGGGGCATTTGAGATGGCTACTGAGTGAATGTCTGGACACATTAACTCAAATCTCGCAGTTGTTCAAGTGATTTGAGTCAGGAAAAGTTGATGTGTCGAGACATGATACTCAGCTGGAAACTACATAATGCGATATCGCCACACTGTGTACCCATCTTAAGAATATTTTATGCATACATCTGTAAATAGTTACAAATATATAAGGAAATTAAAACTATAGGATTGGAGGCCCTTTTAAATTATCATTGAGTTTTAGGTTCTCCCTCTGAGGAGATGTATATACAGAAATAGGGAGCTTGGTGCTGTTTTTTTTTAAATATTATTTGACATCTTGTTTTATAATTTTGTATTTTATTTCCCTTTTATCTGGTTTTTCTTTGCTATTATTATTCCTAGTTATTTATATAGTGCATACATATTCAGTAATGCGTTACAGAGCATATTTGCCCATTTCAATCAGTCTGTGCCTCAGTGGAGCTTACACTATATATTCCCTCCCACATGTACACACACACACACACACACACACTTATTTTTGTTGGGAGCCAATTAACCTACCAGTATATTTTTAGAGTGTGGGAGGAAGTCAGAGTACCTCACAAGTATGGGGAGAATACACAAACTCCACACTATTCCGTGCAAGGTCATAATGCTGCCCATGAATATGTAAAAAAAATACAAGACTGAATACTGTTTTGTTTTATTTGTTTTGTTATTATTCTTGTGTGTGTGTGTGTGTGTGTGTGTGTGTGTGTGTGTGTGTGGTGTGGGGGGGTAAAGAGACTTCTGTATATCCTCTGTAAATAATATAACATAATATAATAATAATAATAATAATAATAATAATTAAATAACATATGTACATGTACCATAATATATTACAAAATTATCTGCTGGGTTTTTTTTTTTATTTGCTTGCCATAAACGCTACTACACTATGATCTATATTAGGTTTATGGTTGTATTTTAAGATAATCTGTCATTACTGACTAATTTGAGTCTAGTCTCTTTGTTCTTGCGTAGACCAGAAACCCTCAGGAGAACCCCAGCTGTATGATAACTTGGCAGGAGTGGCATGACAAATATTAACAGTCATACATTTTTTGAATCATTATATTTAAACAAATCTGGCTTTCAAAGTGTTGAGGCCTCATGTTGTGTGCTGTGGTGGCTGGCACATGGCATTACTTCTATAAATGTTTACCTTACTGTTTCTTTGGCTTTGGATAAGTTAATGCCCCTTACCCCTTAGACACATACATTTGCAGTCTCCCATATGTTGCAGATGGTAAAATGCTTTTCTGCCTTGGACTGGCACAACGATTCTTGGACATCAGACATCTGATGAGGGGCTATCTCCTTACAGGATGCGGTTATGTGACCTGAACCCAACCCATTCTTAAGGCCCATACACACTAGCTGATTTTGAGCTCAAACTCGGCCAGTGTGTATGGCTGGGCGGTGAGCACTGATGTGTGCTCCCGCATCATCTCCAGCCACTGCTGTCCGTCGGGCTGTTTAAAGAGCCGAGTGAACCACTTTCCACAGACTCTGACTGTGGAAAGTGGTTCACCCCCCGTGAACATCGCTGGGCCAGGTAAAAGTTGCTCAGTAAGTATGCACCTTTACACTATAAGACCCTCCATACCGCCTTTAATTATACCAAAGTTAGTTCTTGTCTCCTGTATTGAATGGAGCTCTTCCTAAATTGACACAATCCTGCAATCCCTATTGTATTCCACTAAAACTCTTATAGCCCTTCTGGGGTGTAACTAGAACTTTGTGGGCCCCATAGCAACATTTTGAAGGGCCCCTGTCCCAATGCTTCTAGAGATCCTTCCCACAGCAGTTGTTAATTTTATGCCCCACAGTAGTGCCTTGTTTATTTAAGGATTCATAGTAGTGCCCTAGTTCACATTATGTCACATTGCTGCCAGTACACACTATGCGACACAGTGTCCCCAATTCATATGACATACCAGTTCATACTGTGCCACATTACACTGCCCTAGCTCATATTATGTGACATTATAATGCCCTCTTGTTCATTTTACACCATATTACAATTAGCAGGTCAAGAGGCATAACTAGATATATTGTAGGCCCCAAGGCAAAAGTTTGTTAGTGCCTCTATACATCACCCAATGGGGAAAAATGTATATAACACAGGTATCTTTGACGGAAGGTGGGCCCCTCCCAGCCCTGGGCCCCAAAGCAGCTACACTCCCTGCACCTATGGTAGCTCTGCCCTTGTATCCTTTGTTTTTCAAGAAATGTTTTCTAATATCTTGCATAGGGATGTATTTCCCTCGTGAAAATATAATTAACACAGGCTAATTACAGCAATATGATTCCTTTGGGTGGCACTTTTTTTAATCGTTGTAAATGAAAGTTGTAATTAGTAAAACATAACTTTTTAATATAGTTTTCCTTTAAAATAATGGGGTATCAAGACTATAGTGAGTGATTGTGACATAGTTAACCCCTGGTATGTAAATAATATACACTATTATGTGCACAGATTTAAAATAGTAATATCAAAATACAGTTAGCAGGTGTTAGATCGTCTTGTGGTGATAATATAAGAAACAATAATTCTCTGAGTGATCGAACAGGATAGACAATTAGTGTATAGCATGTTGATAAGAAAAGTATTCCTGAAATATTGGCCTGACTCATAGTCTTGTAATGTTGTGTACAAAATGGCAGTATCTCCTCATTCCGTAAGTAGTATTCATATAGTCAATAAGTTGCAGGAAAATCCTCAATAATACACGTTACTCAGAGTGTGGGTACACGGAACATCCGCCTACAACAGAGTGCACCTCTCAATTAGATTTTTATCAATATGCATCAGTGTGCTAACTGGGATAATTCCAATATCTCAGATGGAAATGTATACATACAAGGTACAGAAAGATTAAAGTGTGTACGTTAAGGCCCATATAGACAGGCAGATGCGGGGAGAGATGTGTGCTGAGCAAACTGCTCAGCACACATCTCTCTTGCCGCTCAGCACAGCGCTATCTGTGCTGAGCGTGCTGGGGGAGACGGGGGGACGCTCACTTCACCCAGCGGGTCAGATTGCTTAGAATATCGCTCCGTGAGTACCCCCCTTTAGTCTCAATATTTATATGTATTGTTAGCAATCATCCCGATACGCGTATTCTTTTAGGACGACTTTTGTCCTGATAGTGCCACTTGAGGAGCTGTTACTTGTAATTTACGCTCCTGTATGTCACTCTATGTATGTTTGTATCATTGATTGACCCTTTAGAATTGGGAGAATCGTTTTTCACTGTAAATAAATCCCAGTGTGATGTACCTCCTAAACTTCAATGTATAGGTGCTTAAGCTAATTAGCAAAGAGGATGATTTTGGACAAAAAAACATGACCATTTTAGAGAAGATTGGAATGTTAAATGACTGGAATATCAAACATTTTCCGTCCTTGTTTTTGAGACAATAAAGTACAGGACTAAAATCCCAGTGCATTCTGCTGGTGAGGGGATGGAGAATGAGAGAGGGACCCGTGACACTGCTGATGAAATACAGGGTGATTCAAAAGTCACAGTACACCCTTTTGTTTCTAAAACTGTGCAGGAAATGGGAAAACCGAATACTCCAGTAAGGTATGCGTGAGGTGGGTGCAAAAATGGAACTACCAACAAGTTGGAAACGGGCACAAACTTGCACTGTGATTCTGATAAAAAGAGCTGCTGCTGTCTAAAATAGGTTAGTCAGACCTAGGAAAATTTTTAAACCAAACAGAAAGAGAGGCAGCGCTAAGCTGAAAAACAGATGGATTGTCAATAAATGTAACAGTTTTATTCTAAAATGTTTAAAATACATGAATTATAAAAACTTAAGACTGCTGATAGTCACCATGGATGATCATAAAGGTTATTCCTGTTCCTATGATTGTCCTGGACCTATGACACTTTGCACATAAACACTGGCACTTGATAGGACTGATAGCGCAATCCCGGGAAAGGTTTGTTGATACTCTGGCACCATTGGAAGAAACACAGTCCCATAAGCAAAGGATGTTCAAATTGCAGGGTCCTCACCAGAGTTAAGGTGTCCTTTAGGTGTAGTCCAATCCCTTATAGTAAGTCCAAAGTTGAAAGGTCCAGTGGTGGTTCAGGCGAAAGGTGGATCCATTCAATACAGTTTGGGTGACCAGGAAGCACAACTGACGCGTTTCACAGCCAAAAACTGTATTGAATGGGGGAACCGGTGTCAAATACTTCAGAACCTACGTTTTACCACATGGACTTGATTACCTGTCAGCCTGACTTGTTATCCTAAGTGAAGTTCCTATAAGAGGTGTATCACACAATCATGATGCTTCATATATGACTGCTACATATGTTAACCAATCGGAGTCTCAAGCTCATGTTGCCGTTCAGGGGAAAATGTGTTTAAGATTGACAGGGTCTTAAACCCATCGGGCATTGTATGGTGACATTGTTTCTTACTTAATAAGAGATTTCCCCACCAAGATGGTACTGTATATTAAAGTTGAAGTTTGAGTTTTCTCTGAAAGCAGTAGACTGCCACTGTGTGCTGTTCCCTACAGTGTGAAATAACAACATCACTAATATGCTCTATTTTTGTTTCTCTTGTAATAAACCACAAATGGTAGAGTTGTAGTTTGAGTGCTGGTCCAATCATAGCTCTGCGCCTCATCCTGCATGAAAATGAGTAGTCTTCAGCAAAATCAAATCTGAAATGGAAATACTAAAAACAAATGAAGTTTTGTGCCAGTTCCAACCCATTAAGTAGAACTATCCATCCAGAGTAGCAACAGCAAATAGTAATGATCTGTAGTAAGCTTTCTTAAATATGTGAGACATAAAATTATCTCAAAAGTTTTAAATATTTTAGTGTTAACATACTATGTTACTGTGCGTAATATACATACATCAAAGGGATTGTTTAAGAAGAGAAATTAAAAGTAATGATCGGGCCTATAAAGATTTCATTTAAAAAATTGTTAACATAAAATCCAAAGTGAAACCTTTTGAAGCAGATGATCCCAAATAAAACTTTGTGGATTTATTAACAACAGTACGAACAATTTTTGAGATTTTTCCAAAATGTCCAAAATATAGCTTTCTGAGAAAATCAAAATTTTAATTTGAAAATCTTTACATTTTTATTTTTATTGAAACATACTTCTTTGTTATATCATATGAAAGCCCATAAAAAGAGGTTTAAAATTAGACCTGCAAATGCAATTTAAAAAAAATGTTAATAGCTAATTTTTTGTAAAAACATTGCAGCTTAAAACACACACACTTCAAAACCAGTGTCCATATCAACTTATGATTTGAAAGTTATTATCACACCGATGGCATCAATTAATATACCAAATTTTCGAACAATCTGAAATGGTCAGTTTGAAACCCTGTGTTGATTTGGTATGGGATAATCCGAGTGTTGTATTGTGGCTCTCCCAGAGTCCTTAATGGAACGTATTCACTCCTGCTTTAAATATATTACGTGGTTTGAGACCTAGGTGGAAATGTAATTATGTGCAAAGGGGGCGGATTAGACATTGCTGCAGCGTTTCAACGCTGGCAACGGCAGCCAATTGCCCCCTTTGCACGGCCGCCCAAATGTAGAACTCGCTTAAAAGTGCTTGAACCCTATGGGGCAGAAAGCACTTTTTAGCAAGATCCATGCCACTGTAAAGTGCGGCAGTGTTGCGCAGATTTGACGGGTGAATCCGCTGCCACTTAATTGAATCCCCCTCCCCCCGGGATCCACCTGTCTTCTTCTCTCTGTGAGTCATATGTCATTGTATCCATTGCCTGGAGCCTTTGTTGCTGCACCACTGCCAGTGTGTCGTGCTTCTACCTAGAATGTTCTTTTTGGATTTTATTTACTTGTATCTTTTGAGGGGTCATTCACATAGCTGACACTGCTTTTATTGTTTCCAGTTGTATTTGTGATTATTATTATTATTATTATTATTATTATTATTATTATTTTCTTTTATCAATGTATGTTTGGGATTGTAGATTTCCACTCCTTGGGGGTTGTAGCTGTTATTTGACCTACATTTGTCGGTCCCTCTTGCCATTGTCAATCCCTCTGAATGTGTTCTCTATATACCTATTTTGCTTGTGATCAAATACTCTGCCCAACATGAATAAAAAGTATTTAAAAAAAAATCATATTGCAGCAAACAGAACTTCCTTTTGGCTTACATGTTTTCAAATAAAAATGACTGTGAGCATCTGACCCGATGAAACATTTGAACTTTGTAAAATTACAGTTCAACACAGCGTGTAATGAGAACTGCTGTGACTGATGCAGCCATCCACAGAGAGGTTTATCTCCCTTTTCCTGAGATCCTACTGTGAAAGAAAAGAAAATACTTTTTAGTGGCTAGAAAAGGACTAAATCATTATGTCCTACAGGGATAAAAGTGAATTACGCCCAAACAATAAGTAAACATGTACGTAACAAATTACCTTTGGTTAAAGTCTGCGGTCACGATAAAAAGAAGAGAACTCTTTGTGACTACATCTTGGTGGTGATGAGAATAAATATCAGAACATTGCAGTTGAGTTCATACAGAAAAGAGAAAGAAAAAAAGTATACTTTAGTTGAAGGCAAATATCATCAGCATTTAATTTTCTATGTGTATGCCTTTCTCCCAACTAGGTACACATACCAAAGGTTTAGAACCCCTGAAATAAAAATTATTTCAAACAAGATACTTTTAAAACTTCAGTCTTCTATTGAAAAGATAAACCCATTATAGAATTGTGGCCATCCACCTCTCTTCCCCTTTTAACACCACATTCTTCTTTTAGGATTTTAACCAAAGATACTAATAAGTCTTCACAATATTAATCTGAAACCTTAAAGTATTGTGTGTACTACTAGTGTACATACTAGAAATCTGTGTTAAGTTTGGCTTACTGCTGGCAGTAATTCAGTAACTCCAGGCACTTAACACAGGAGATAATAACCCGAGGTATATCCTGCGGCTAATTGAATAGCTCCTAGTTCAGTATCCTGACATCTGGGCAAAAACCATGAATTTCATGATCACAGTCACTATTCCAACTGTAAGAGCACTTTTGCTTATGGAATAGATGTGGTGGTCTTCAGCTTACCGGCGCCGGGATCCCGGCGAGCAGCATACCGGCGCCGAGATCCCGGCGACCAGCATACCGGCGCTGGGATCCTGACCGCCGGCATGCCGACACATATTCTCCCTCTTGGGGGTCCCGCGCCACCGTGCTCACTCAGCTGTCTTTATGCCGGCAGGCGGGATCCTGGTGCCGGTATGCTGGCCCCCGGGATCCCGGCCGCCGGCCACTCACTCATACTACACCCGAATAGATGTGTTGTGAGTGGCCTACTATATACATTTAATGGTGTCTGGTTTTATCACCTTGCTTATAATTTTGTAATGATTCTTTTCACAAAATATTCTGTCATTTACTACTTAATTTTGATTTGATCTAATTTCCACTAATTTCTGCACATAATAGTAAATGAGCCTTTACTATAGCTATTCAAGTTAAGTATTATAGGGGCTTCTCGCTCTGCCTGCCGTCATTATGTGCTCTTGGCTGCTGTCAATGAGAAGCCAGTGATTTGTTCCATGTAAAGGGATTTTTCTTTGATTGTATTGTTTTGCTCCTGGAAAACATGGCTAGGGTTTGACTGCGTACAAGAGGGAATAAATGTAATTAGCTTAATTTACATTCTCTTTGGCTAATGAGCCCTGTCAGATATACTAACAGGTTTTCTTTGTTACGATTGAGGTGATGAATGTATACTGTAAGTAAATATGTATGTGTGTGTGTGTGTGTGTGTATATATATATATATATATATATATATATG
Source organism: Pseudophryne corroboree (assembly GCF_028390025.1). Lineage (NCBI taxonomy): Eukaryota > Metazoa > Chordata > Amphibia > Anura > Myobatrachidae > Pseudophryne > Pseudophryne corroboree. The sequence continues at coordinate 524,108,675 of NC_086449.1, forward strand.
TATATTCAATTGCTGTTGAAAATGCTGTCTTGTCGGAAAGACGTCCGTTTTCGACCTTTTCAGGTTGGAAGGGGTTCCGACCTATTCAATCCCCGGCTTTTTGTTCCGACAAGTGGGGGAATTCGACTTGTCGGAAAGCATGTGGATCAGCGGAATAGCCAAGATCTGCGTGCTTCTGTTGGAAACGGGACCAAATTCGACAGGTTTTGGTCCAGTTTCCGACACTCTCAATCCGACTTTAAAAAAAAAGTTGGCTTGAGCAGGGCGTCCCTCCCAGCCAGGATCCTCACCCCCTGCCGCCACTGACAGCTGCGTCCGGCAGTTGCTGACGGCGGCACCCGGCAGTAACAGGACACCGGGAACGACCAAATCCGACAGTCGGATTTGGCCGCTCATTGAATAGGGCCAAAGTCGGATCCATTCTGACAAATGTATGTCTGAATGGATCTGACTTTAATTGAATATACCCCATAGAAATAAAGTAGACAGTGGCACTCAGGGACTTCTTGTCAAAAAGAGTATATTCCTATATATATATATATATATATATATATATATATATATATATATATATATATATACTCTTACGTCCTAGAGGATGCTGGGGACTCCGTAAGGACCATGGGGGTATAGACGGGCTCCTCAGGAGATAGGGCACCTAAAAAGAACTTTTACTATGGGTGTGCCCTGGCTCCTCCCTCTATGCCCCTCCTCCAGACCTCAGTTAGATCTTGTGCCCAGAGGAGAATGGGTGCACTGCAGAGAGCTCTCCAGAGTTTTCTGTTGAAAAAGAATTTTGTTAGGTTTTTTATTTTCAGGGAGTCCTGTTGGCAACAGGCTCCCTGCATCGTGGGACTGAGGAGAGAGAAGCAGAGCTGGCTTGTCAAGTTGGGCACTGCTTCTAAGGCTACTGGACACCATTAGCTCCAGAGGGTGTCGGAACACAGGTCTCACCTGGGGTTCGTCCCGGAGCCGCGCCGCCGTCCTCCTCACAGATGCCGAAGATAGAAGCCGGGTGAGTATGAGAAGGCAGAAGACATCTTAGGCGGCAGAAGACATCAGATCTTCATGAGGTAAGGCGCGCAGCGGTAAGCTGCGCGCCATTGCTCCCAGTCACACACACAGAGCAGCACTGAAGGGTGCAGGGCGCAGGGGGGGGGGGCGCCCTGGGCAGCAATATTCCTCACTTTTGGGCAAATTCAGATAGATTAGGCAGTAAATCTAAGATCCCCCGCCATTTTAATAGAAAAGTCACTGGGACCGAAGCCCACCGTCGGGTGGGCGGGGCTTGATCCTCAGCACTAACCAGCACCATTTTCTCCACAGAAGCTGCATGCATGAACGCTGGCTCCCTGGTCTCTCCCCTGCTGAACTTCACAGGCTGGAAAAAAGAGGAGGGGGGCATATTAGCGACGCAGTGAGTGGGAATTGGTATATTATATATAAAAAAGCGCTATCTGGTCGTTTTTTTCCCAGTGTTTTTAAGCGCTGGTGTGTGCTGGCATACTCTATCTCTGTCTCTCCTAAGGGCCTGGTTGGGGTTTTGTCCCCTTGTAGGTTAATCCCTGTGTGTGTGGGGTGTCGGTACGTGTGTGTCGACATGTCTGAGGCGGAAGGCTTCTCCAAGGAGGAGGTGGAGCAAATGAGTGGTGTGTCCCCGTCGGTTGTGCCGACTCCGGATTGGATGGACATGTGGCATATGTTGAATGCAAGTGTGGCAGCTTTACATAAAAGGCTTGATAAGGCTGACTTAGGGGGGACATCAGGGGGTCAATCCTCGGATTGGACCGACTCACAGGGCCCGTCGGGGTCTCAAAAGCGTCCCTTAACACAAGACACTACTACCGACACGGATTCTGACTCCAGTGTTGACTACGATGAAGTAAAATTGCACCCTAGGGTGACTAAAACCATTCAGTGTATGATTGTGGCAATAAAGGGATGTGTTGCATATTGAGGATGAACCCTCGGTCCCCAACACAAGGGTACACATGTTTAAGGGAAAGAAACAGATTATTAATTTTCCCGCATCCCATGAATTAAATGATTTCTTTGGAAAAGCTTGGGAGACTCCGGAAAAGAGAATGCAGATCCCCAAAAGAATTTGTATGGCATACCCCTTCCCTAAGCAGGACAGGGAGATTTGGGAATCATCCCCCACTGTGGACAAGGCCCTGACGCGCTTGTCCAAGAAAGTGGCGCTACCGTCTCCTGACACAGCGGCCCTTAAGGACCCTGCAGATCGCAGGCAAGAAACTACCTTAAAGTGTATTTATTCTCATACGGGTGCTGTGCTAAGACCGACAATTGCGTCGGCATGGGTGTGTAGCGCAATTGCAGCTTGGACAGATGAGCTGACAGATCAATTTGATAATATGGATAAGGATACTATATTCTTAACTCTAGCCCATATAAAAGACGCAGTCTTATTTATGAGGGATGCTCAAAGGGACATTGGATTGCTAGCTTCTAGGGCCAATGCCATGTCTATCTCAGCGAGGAGATCCTTATGGACTCGCCAATGGACGGGTGATGCGGATTCCAAAAAACATATGGAAGTACTACCCTATAAGGGTGATGTATTGTTTGGGGATGGGCTGACGGACCTGGTTTCCACAGCTACAGCAGGTAAATCAAATTTTTTACCATATGTTCCCCAACAGCAAAAGAAAGTAACACCCCATCAGATGCAGTCCTTTCGGTCGCACAAGTCCAGAAGAGGTCGGGGATCCTCTTTCCTCGCCAGAGGTAAGGGCAGAGCCAAAAGAGCACCTGCTTCAGCAGGTGCCCAGGAACAAAAGTCCTCCCCGGCTGCTCCAAAACCCACAGCATGACGCTGGGGCTCCCCTGAGGGAGTCCGCACCGGTGGGAGCACGTCTTCGACTTTTCAGTCAGGCCTGGGTCAGTTCAGACCTGAATCCCTGGGTGTTGGAAATAGTTTCCCAGGGTAACAAATTGGAATTCGAGGAGGTGCCCCCGCGCCGATTTTTCCAATCGGCCCTACCAGCTTCCACATCGGAAAGGGATATAGTGTTAGCTGCAATTCAAACGCTGTGTATACAGCAAGTGATAATCAAGGTTCCCCTGCACCAGCAGGGAAGAGGTTACTACTCAACCCTATTTGTGGTCCCGAAATCGGACGGTTCGGTCAGACCTATTTTGAATCTGAAATCCCTAAACCTGTACATAAAAAGATTCAAATTCAAAATGGAATCACTCAGAGCGATAATAGCCAACATGGAGGAGGGGGAGTTTATGGTATCTCTGGACATAAAGGATGCGTACCTTCATGTCCCCATATATGCCCCCCATCAGAAATACCTGAGGTTCGCTGTACAGGATTGTCATTACCAATTTCAGACGTTGCCGTTTGGACTTTCCACGGCCCCGAGGATTTTCACCAAGATAATGGCGGAAATGATGGTGGTCCTGCGCAAGCATGGAGTCACAATTATCCCATACTTGGACGATCTCCTGATAAAAGCGAGATCAAGGGACAAATTGCTGAGCAGTGTGGCGCTCTCTCTGAGAGTGCTCCAGCAACACGGTTGGATTCTAAATCTACCGAAGTCACAGTTGATTCCGACAACTCGACTACCGTTCCTAGGTATGATACTGGATACGGAACAAATGAAGGTCTTCCTCCCAATAGAGAAAGCCCAGGACATCCAGAACATGGTCAGAGACCTGCTAAAACCGAAAAGGGTGTCAGTTCACCAATGCACTCGAGTTCTGGGAAAAATGGTGGCGGCCTACGAGGCCATTCCCTTCGGAAGGTTTCATGCAAGGACTTTTCAATGGGACCTTCTGGACAAGTGGTCCGGGTCCCATCTGCACTTACATCAGAAAATAACTCTGTCCCCAGGAGCCAGAGTGTCTCTCCTGTGGTGGTTGCAAAGTGCTCACCTGCTGGAGGGTCGCAGGTTCGGAATTCAGGATTGGATCCTGGTTACCACGGACGCGAGCCTCCGAGGATGGGGAGCGGTCACACAGGGAAAAAAGTTTCAGGGTCTTTGGTCAGACCAGGAGTCCTGTCTACACATCAATGTGTTGGAACTCAGGGCCATTTACAACGGCCTTCGACAAGCGGAGAGTCTTCTTCAAAACCTACCGGTTCTGATTCAATCAGACAATGTCACAGCAGTGGCTCATGTGAACCGCCAAGGCGGGACAAGAAGCAGATTCGCGATGGCGGAAGCCACAAGGATTCTTCGCTGGGCGGAAAATCATGTAAGCGCTCTGTCAGCTGTCTTCATTCCGGGAGTGGACAACTGGGAAGCAGACTTCCTCAGCAGACACGATCTCCATCCAGGAGAGTGGGGACTTCATCAAGAAGTCTTTGCAGACATAATACGTCTTTGGGGAACTCCTCAAATAGACATGATGGCGTCACGCCTCAACAAAAAGCTTCGGAGGTATTGTGCCAGGTCTCGGGACCCTCAGGCAGTGGCAGTAGATGCTCTGATAACACCGTGGCTGTTCAAATCGGTCTAGGTGTTTCTTCCTCTCATCACAAAAGTGTTGAGGATCATAAGGCAAAGAAAAGTACAGATAATACTCATTGTCCCAGACTGGCCTCGAAGAGCCTGGTACTCAGATCTACAAGAGATGCTCCCAGGAGATCCCTGGCCTCTTCCTCTGAGGGAAGACCTGTTGCAACAGGGGCCCTGTGTATTTCAAGACTTACCGCGGTTATGTTTGACGGCATGGCGGTTGAACGCCGAATCCTAGCGAAAAAGGGGATTCCGGAAGAGGTCATCCCTACTTTAATAAAGGCTAGGAAGGAGGTGACGGTTAAGCATTATCACCGTATCTGGCGAAAGTATCTGTCTTGGTGTGAGACCAAGAATGCACCTACGGAAGATTTTCATCTGGGTCGTTTTCTCCACTTCCTACAGACAGGAGTGGATATGGGCCTGAAATTAGGCTCTGTTAAGGTACAGATTTCGGCCCTCTCGATTTTCTTTCAGAAGGAATTGGCTTCTCTTCCAGAAGTCCAGACGTTTGTAAAGGGAGTGCTGCATATCCAGCCCCCTTATGTGCCTCCAGTGGCTCCATGGGACCTGAACGTGGTGTTGCAGTTCCTAAAATCACACTGGTTTGAACTGCTTAAAAAGGTTGAGTTGAAATTTCTTACCTTGAAGGTGGTCATGCTGTTGGCCTTGGCATCAGAAGGCAAGTGTCTGAATTGGCGACTTTGTCACACAAGAGCCCCTATTTGATTTTTCATGTGGATCGAGCTGAATTGAGGACACGTCCGCAATTTTTGCCTAAAGTGGTTTCTTCATTCCATATGAATCAACCTATTGTGGTGCCTGTGGCTACAAGTGACTTGGAGGATTCCAGATCCCTGGATGTAGTCAGGGCCTTAAAAATTTATGTAGCCAGAACGGCTAAAATTAGGAAAACAGAGGCTCTGTTTGTCCTGTATGCTGCTAATAAGATTGGCGCACCTGCTTCGAAGCAGACTATTGCTCGCTGGATCTGTAATACGATTCAGCAGGCTCATTCTACGGCTGGATTACCGATACCAAATTCGGTTAAAGCCCATTCCACTAGGAAGGTGGGCTCTTCTTGGGCGGCTGCCTGAGGCGTCTCGGCATTACAGCTTTGCCGGGCGGCGACTTGGTCGGGGCCAAACACTTTTGCTAAATTCTACAAGTTTGATACCCTGGCTGATGAGGACCTAGCGTTTGCTCAGTCGGTGCTGCAGAGTCATATGCACTCTCCCGCCCGATTGGATGCTTTGGTATAAACCCCATGGTCTTTACGGAGTCCCCAGCATCCTCTGGGACGTAAGAGAAAATAAGATTTTAAAGCTACCGGTAAATCTATTTCTCCTAGTCCGTAGAGGATGCTGGGCGCCCGTCCCAGTGCGGAAACTCTGCAAGACTTGTATATAGTTGTTGCTTACATAAGGGTTATGTTACAGTTGACATCGGTCTGGGACCGTTACTGTTTTTTTGTTCATACCGTTAACTGGTTATCTATGTTCCAGGTTACATGGTATGATTGGTGTGGGCTGGTATGAATCTTGCCCTTGGATTGCTAAATCCTGCCTTGTATTGTCCATCTCCTCTGGGCACAGTTCTCTAACTGGGGTCTGGAGGAGGGGCATAGAGGGAGGAGCCAGTGCACACCCATAGTAAAAGTTCTTTTTAGGTGCCCTATCTCCTGCGGAGCCCGTCTATACCCCCATGGTCCTTACGGAGTCCCCAGCATCCTCTACGGACTAGGAGAAATAGATTTACCGGTAGGTTTAAAATCTTATTTTATATATATATATATATATATATATATATAGAGAGAGAGAGAGAGAGAGAGAGCGCTAAATGTGACCAAACGTTACAAATTTGTTCTGCACCCTGACGAAAATGCTTAAGATAAAGCATTGAAATGTTGGTCACATTTAGCTAACTCCTGTCTTCCATTGAGAGCCGCCGTAGAAGTGTATGTATATACCACAGTGACTTGTGCTATGCGGAGGGGACCTGATTCAAAAATCCTTTACCTTTTCTGTTTCAATTTGAGAAGTGCCGCCTTATCCAAATTGTTTTATATATATATATATATATATATATATATATATATATATATATATGTCAATTTACCGGCCGTCAGGATACAGACGCCGGAATACCGTCACCCGGTGACGTCCGTATCCCCACTTAGGTGGTGGTCTATGCCACCACCCGAGGGGGAATATAACAGTCGCCACTGGGACTGAAGCGTGGCGAGCACAGCAAGCCCACAAGGGGACACGCTGCGCTCTTCGTCGGTACCCTGGCGTCGGTCTCTTGACCACCGGGGTCCCGAGAGCTGGGATATCATATTGATCCTATATATCAGGCCTGGCCAACCTGTGGCTCTCCAGCTGTTGTGAAACTACAAGTCCCAGCATGCCCTACCACAGTTTTAGCATTCCCTAATAACAAAACTGTCACAGGGAATACTGGGATTTGTAGTTTCACAACAGCTGGAGAGCCACAGGTTGGCCAGGCCTGCTATATATAATCATGAGGATACATGATTCCAGTGTTTGGTAGCAAAAGGTCGATTGTCAGTTGCTCTCATCCATTACCAGGTTTTAATTCCAACCACAGATTATCTGCCAGATAAGTGTATAGTGTATGCCATTTTTAGTGTTGAGGAGTCATTACACCAAGAAAAAGGTGATTTGGGGCATCTACTGAAGTAATCTCAGTTCTACTGCTGGACCCAGTGAGTTCAACTGCCACTGATGCTGCCATCCGAACTCCTCCATTAACTATCTCTGTGGCTGGCCTCTGTCGTGACAGCTGCCAACATTATAGCATTATATGGTGTGTGTGTGTGTGTGTATGTATATATATATATATATATATATATACACACACAGACACACACGCATATATATATATATATATATATATATACACACACACACACACACACATATATAATGCGTGTATGTTCCTGGATGAGGTTGGGTTTGTGTGACTGGCAGTTAGGAGACCATACCGATGCCAGGATCCTGGCTTTGAGATGGCCGGCAGGGGGGCAAGCGCAACAGGTTCTATGGGTGTGATGGAATATAGATCCTGTTTATAAATAAATAAATATATATTTTTTTAAAAGTTCCTTAATGCGCAAATTAGCGCAAATGTGTGGTGAATAATTACTACACTAATTAGGTATATCTTATAGAATGTTTGATATCTTTAGCAGCTTCTCCAAAAAGAAGGCCCCTTGCCTTCTATTAAAGACCACTATACATTTTAGCACAGTTGTCTGCACGCACTATTTGTGCAATTCATTTATTATGTATCATCTGAGAATGAGAACCATTCCTATCATCAAATCATGAAAATTCGGTCAGTTTTTAGGGCGAATTTACATTCGACCTATTCAATTCCCGTGCAATTTTTTGCCTGTAAGTCATATCAACTGATACACCTCCACTGCTGTGTCTCTTTTTAATGAAGCAACACTTACTTTAAATATAAAGGCGACGTTCACAAAAAGGTATCTTTCAGTGGTGTGATCCCGTCTTGGAAGCCTGACCCGCCCCACAACACCGGTATTAGCCGTAAGTGATATGCAGGTATAAAACAGAGGTATGAAAAAGTACCCGTCAGGGAGTTTATTTTCCAAACATCATAAAAAAATATATATCATGAGACAGTGAGGATTGTACCCACTCCTGGGTGAGGCTGTGCGCTTTAGCTGAACCAGCAACAGCCTCAAGCGTGCGGATAGGTGACGTTCTTCTCCTTGTACTGCTCACAGATGCTACAGCGTCAACGCGTTTTGGAGGTCCGCCTCCTTTCTCAAGAACTGCTGTAAATAATCCCAGTCACCTTATAAAACCCACAGGTGCCTTCTGATAAGATCTCTCCATTTACAGTAACGATGTGCAGGTGATGTCAATCAATCACACACATCCATTCAAACATGGTAAGCGCACACAACGTATGCTAAAAGATGCCTAGTGGTGGCTGCGAACATACACTGTAAAATACAAACAGATATTAATTGCTGATACTGTTTTCAAGTAACAATGATATTACAAAGCACATAAATAAGGTAAATATTATACATTGTGGTGACAATAAATATGCATAAAAAACAGAAATACATTAAAAATTAAACTATTGCTAAAACAAAGATACATCCTCCTTTCTATTATAAAATAGTGAATAATTATCACACATTCATACAACTGTTCCAGTTATAAACCGAGGACATGGAAAATAGGGAAAAAAGAAGATGGTCAGTACGTGTTATTATAAGAACCATTTAGTTTCAAATTCTTTATTTAAACCATCAGGGGCTAATGTCTTCATCTCAAAAATGGTTCACATTTCTAATCTAGCAAGCCTTATTGACCTATCATTGGTTCTCCAGTTCGGTTCAACTTTCTTAATCTCGGCAAAAAATTTAATAAAACTAGGATCATAATTAATTATGTACGTTCCTAAAGTGCATCGAAACATTGTAATTCTCATAACCACATTTAATATTTCTGACATGTTCTGCAAATCTATCCTTCAAAGGACGTATGGTATACTGTTTACCGCACTTGCATTCCAAGATATATATTACATACTTGCTTTTAGACGTAATGAAAGTGCTAATTCTTTCTTTTTTATTAATGCTATTGGATACAGCCTCTGTGATTTACAGATTTTACACATGGGGCAGCTCCCACATCTTTGAAATCCCTGTGTTAAAATGAAACCTCCTGAGTATTAGCCCTAGCCGCCACCCCCACTATCTTAGCCCTAGCCACCACCCCAGGTGGGTTAGGGTTGGAGGCAGGGGAGGGTTAAAATAATTACCCCGTCCCCTGTCGTCATTTTCATGGTCAGGATGCTGGTATCATTCATGTGACCACCGGCATCCCAACCACCGGCATTCCGTATCACACCCCACATAACAAACAATACAAACACTAAGGTGGGGCCTATAGTGTTGTAAGTCTTGTACTCCTTTTGTTGGGCAAAATTGGCATATAATGGGGGTCATTCAGTTGCTGTTGCTTACATAGAAGAAGCAGTGATAGAACTAATATGGTAACACAGCAGGAGGCTTCATGGCTCCTGCATGCATTACTGATCTGAGCTGCATCCTAGGACTCTGTATCAGATTATCTCCGACATGATCAGCTGGCTGCCTGACCCGTGAGGTCACACAAGCCTGCCACCACAGCTGCAACCTAGAGGCCAAGAAATCTCCATCCTCTGACGGAGATCCTGGCCTTTTCCCTCCCCTGCAACAGCAGTGACATGCCTGAGTTTGGAGAAAAGGGGGCCATTGCCACCCCCTCCTCGCCCCTAAATGGCATCAGTCAATCACTGATAGGCTGATGCTGCTATGCATCCATCGTTGCATGACCCATTCGCACATACACAGAATGGGTCCTCCACATGTGCTAAGTACTGAGAATCCATTAAAAATAATTGGTACTTTGCTACAGATGTAGCAACTCCAACCACATCTGAATGACCCCCACTATGTGTACATTAATAGATATAGCACACTCCAGGGATAACACTGACGAAAATCAAATATAATTCATATGTTTGCTACACACTGAACTGTGATTATAAACCCTAACACCCCCCCCCCCCCCCCCTCCACACACACACACACATCATCAATGCGCATGCTCCTGGGAAAGTGGACGTGGCCTCGCAATTTTATATTATGATATTAAACGATAAATATATAATCACACACCCCTCCACATACACGCCCACACAATAAGAAGCCTTACACACAATGCCCACAGTAGTGCTTCTTACACATAATGTCCCCAGTATAGTGTCAGTTACACATAACATTCCAGTATCGTGTCCTTTGGGGGTAATTCCAAGTTGATCGCAGCAGAATTTTTTTTAGCAGTTGGGAAAAACCATGTGCACTGCAGGGTGGGGTGGGGGGGGGCAGATATAACATTTGCAGAGAGAGTAAGATTTGGGTGGGTTATTTTGTTTCTGTGCAGGGTAAATACTGGCTGCTTTATTTTTACACTGCAATTTAGATTGCAGATTGAATTCACCACACCCAAATCTATCTCTCTGCACATGTTATATCTGCCTCCCCTGCAGTGCACATGGTTTTGCCCAACTGCTAAAAAATGTCCTGCTGCGATCAACTTGGAATTACCCCCTTTGCACATAACGTTCCAGTATCGTGTCAGTTACACATAACGTCCCAGTATAGTACTAGATACACATAATGTCCCCCGTATAGTGTCAGACACACATATGTCCCCAGTATAGTGCCAGATGCACATAATGTTCGAGTATAGTATCAGATGCACATAACGTTCCCAACAGATGTCCCCAGTATAGTGCCAGATACACATAATGTCCCCAGTATAGTGCAATATGCACATAATGTTCCAGTATAGTATCTGATGCACATAACGTTTCCAACATATGTCCCCAGTATAGTGCCAGATACACATATTCCCCCAGTATAGTGCCAGATACACATATTCCCCCAGTATAGTGCCAGATACACATATGCCCCCAGTATAGAGCCCATATACAGATATGCCCCCAGTATAGTGCCATATACACATATGCCAGTATCGTGTCATTTGCACATAACGTTCCAGTATCGTGTCAGTTACACATAACGTCCCAGTATAGTACTAGATACACATAATGTCCCCAGTATAGTGCCAGATGCACATAATGTTCGAGTATAGTATCAGATGCACATAACGTTCCCAACATATGTCCCCAGTATAGTGCAATATGCACATAATGTTCCAGTATAGTATCTGATGCACATAACGTTCCCAACATATGTCCCCAGTATAGTGCCAGATACACATATTCCCCCAGTATAGTGCCAGATACACATATGCCCCCAGTATAGAGCCCATATACACATATGCCCCCAGTATAGTGTCTGATACACATATGCCCCCAGTATAGTGCCAGATACACATATGCCCCCAGTATAGTGCCCAGATACACACATGCCCCCAGTATAGTGCCCAGATACACATATGCCCCCAGTATAGTGCCCAGATACACATACATATGCCCCCAGTATAGTGCCCAGATACACATATGCCCCCAGTATAGTGCCCAGATACAAATATGCCCCCAGTATAGTGGCCAGATACAAATATACCCCCAGTATAGTGCCAGATACACATATGCCCCCAGTAGCACTGCTCATTGCTGCCGGGCTCCTCTGCTGCTGGCTGGTGCCGGGCTCCTCTGGTGCTGGGCCCCTCTGCTGCTGGCTCCCGCCGTGCTCCTTTTCTACTGCCGCGGGGAGGAGAGCGCAGCGAGCGCCTCTCCTGCCCTTCAGTCTGGTCTCCGTTGGTGACCATTCCAAATATGGTGGCAGTTCATGAGCCAATCAGGAGCCGCTGCTGCCGGTCCGCTAACTCTGATTGGCGGACGAACCGGCGCCTGATTTGAGTTGTCTGACAGGCCACCCTTAGAAGTCAGGCACCCCCTGCTGACCGCTCCTAAGAAACGTGCCTTGAGCTGGCACTACGTACGAGGATACTGTACTGATTAATTTGATATGACACCTGTACATTGTGTGTGACTGAGTCTGTATAGGAAGCAGATCAGAACTTGTATTAGAAAAAAGCTGTGGCTGCTACATTGTAGCACTTTGTTTACAGATTAAGAGACTCAGGGGGTATGTCCTCTCTCTAGACCTCAGCCCTTCTAATGGCCCGCTGTTATGGTCGCCCTAAAAGCGGACCAATAAGAAAAGGGAACTTGGGATTAGTGGCATGACCAGGAATTGGAACTAAGCTGTGACCCTGTGCTAGACAGGAATGACAACAAAAACTTATTTTGCTGTCTGCTCTGGGATAGCAAAACCACCTGTGTTTAACCATCGATAGAAAAATATATATATTATTTTTAGATATAATTTACAAATGAAAAAGTGTAATTTTTCCTTCCCAGTACCACTTTTATGGGTAGGTTCAATTACATGCAATGGGAGTGAGTTGCTATTGCAACAGTCTGATTTCTCCCTAGACTTGCTGATTTTTGTGCTCCGCCTTAAGGGGCTGTGAACACAATAAGCAAGTTCAAATATTCGAACCCTAAAATGTGCTATTCTCTTGCATCAGTTGCTCAATAAAATCTATTTAAAATCATAAGATTGTGCTTACCTGCCATCTTCAAGTTCAGTTATGTAACATTGGACAGTTGTTGCTCTGCTCATCCACTTTGCTTTTGATCATCCACTAGCAGGACTCCCATCGACTTCAGCATATGAGAAAGGTAAGGTGTGAAGCAAAAAGGCAGAGATACTGGCATATGTAGGAATAAGGCAATGGAACTGGCATAGGCTGGGAAAGGGCAGCAAGGTTGACATAGTCAGCTAAGTAAGTGAAACTAGCATAGACAGGAGCAGTGGCGTAACTTAATACCAGTTGCCCGGAGGTAAATGTTTGTGCCCCCTCGCCCCCCCCCCCCATGCCGACTCTTCAGCTGCGTAAAACAAATTTAAACCTTACTTATGGTTATGCAAACAACAAAAATACAAAAAGCATACCTATCAGGCAAAATGATGCACAGTTGCACATGTGCAGAATACCAAATTGTAGCCATCTTGGTTATGTGTTGAAACCTCCCCGTAGGAGCAAACTTCAGCACCTGAAGGCAGTTAACACTGATAAGGTAAATTATCATAATAATAGCCCTATTTACTGCTCTCCCACCCAATAAATGTTCCTATGTTTCAAACTCACACATACTGTACTTCACTTATATGCAGTCACCTGCCCAACCTGGATTTCCCTGCCAATGACTGACCCAGAGCCCAGGGCCCGCCATGCAAGTTACTGCTCAAGTGTAGCCAGAGCTGCATGCAGAAGCCTCAGGTCTCTGTCACTATCACACCAAATACACAGCAAGCGTCTATTCCTCCTATACCTGCCCGAGGTAGCAGCATGGCTCACCAGCACCAGGCACCAGCTCCAATTGCCAGCAGACAGTTGCGCAACGCTGATTTCCAGATGTGCTAACATGAGGCTCGCTGCCATGTTTCCTCTCACTGTACTCAGACTGAGCAAGACTTCTATACAGGGCTTAGTAAAGGAGCACAGGAGAGTGACTGTACATGTGCTGTACATGGAACCCAGCAGCCAATATACACTGTGTGACAGTACATTATACAGGTACATGCAGTGATACAGTACATTATACATGCACATGCAGTGATATACTGTGACACAGTACATTATACAGGCACATGCAGTGATACAGTACATTATACAGGTACATGCAGTGATACAGTACATTATACATGCACATGCAGTGATATACTGTGACACAGTACATTATACAGGTACATGCAGTGATACAGTACATTATACAGGTACATGCAGTGATACAGTACATTATACATGTACATACAGTGATATACTGTGACACAGTACATTATACAGGCACATGCAGTGATACAGTACATTATACTGGTACATGCAGTGATACAGTACATTATACATGCACATGCAGTGATATACTGTGACACAGTACATTAGACAGGTACATGCAGCGATACAGTACATTATACAGGTACATGCAGTGATACAGTACATTATACATGCACATGCAGTGATATACTGTGACACAGTACATTATACAGGCACATGCAGTGATACAGCACATTATACCGGTACATCAGAATCAGAATCAGCTTTATTGGCCAGGTGTACTCACGTACACTAGGAATTCTTTGTGCAGCAACATGGAGGAAAAAAATGTAGCATACATTACAAACATTACACATATGAGTTCATACTGCACATATGCAACTGTACAGTAGACATATTATACATTTAAGACTAAAAACTAAGGCTGCTTGGCAGAGCAGCACCGAGGCAGCCATCCGCGGCGCCAACTAGAACTCACATAATGCACATAATACAGAAGATTTAAGCATTACATCAAAAGATAAACCACACAGACAAAGACACAGAAAGAATAATGCATGATTGGTGTAGGCATTTTGAGTAATAACCTCCAGGGGTTGTGTATTCCACCATCACAAGGCACCAGGTGCGGCAGCCATCTTAGGCGCACTGCGTAGGATTACCCACGGTGGAATAGTCCACCCCTAGAAGAGAACACAAAATGGGGAGATTGCAGAGTCCTTAAGTTCAGAGTAGGGTTCCAATAGAAACATCAGGTCCACGCATTTTTCATCCCATCCACAAGCGCCCCAGATAAGGCAGCCATGTTGGGCGCACTACAAGGTTACACTGTGGGAGATGAGCCATACAGTGGCCAAATGCATGTATGGGAGAACTGACACGTGTGTAGGCGTATGCTATATCCTGCATGGAAAGATCCAAATGAAGCACACCCCGCCCACAGGGGAACCATCCGAGGCAGCCATGTGGGGCGCACTGCATAGGTTACTGCTGGCAGGGTGTGCAACCAATGGAGATACAGTGATACAGTACATTATACATGCACATGCAGTGATATACTGTGGCACAGTACATTATACAGGCACATGCAGTGATACAGTACATTATACAGGCACATGCAGTGATACAGTACATTATACCGGTACATGCAGTGATACAGTACATTATACATGCACATGCAGTGATATACTGTGGCACAGTACATTATACAGGCACATGCAGTGATACAGTACATTATACCGGTACATGCAGTGATACAGCACATTATACAGGCACATGCAGTGATGCAGTACATTATACCGGTACATGCAGTGATACAGTACATTATACCAGTACATGCAGTGATACAGTACATTATACAGGCATATGCAGTGATACAGTACATTATACCGGTACATGCAGTGATACAGTACATTATACAGGCACATGCAGTGATATATTGTGATATAGTACATTATACAGTGCATAGCATGATGCAGACTTGTATACCCATCCTCACTGGGATGCCGTATAGATACAGTAAGTCCAGTGCTAATTAAGGACAAATAATATTTTACTTGACATTATTAGGTAAAATACAACTGTACAAAAATTGAATAATCCCGCACCAGTCCTAATATGTTCTCCTATATATATATATATATATATATATATTTAATATACTGTGGTCTTTTCTGCTTTACTCAAGAAGTATCTTTGGTCTTTAACCATGAATATATATTCTTGTTTGCAGGTGCTCTCCTTGTGCTTATGGGTCCTAGACCCGCATTTAAATACCAAAACCAGAAAGAGAAAAAAGAAGCATTTTTGTTGGACGCACTAGACCACAATTCCTTTTTTGTTAATTAAAATAGCTATTGTTTATTAGATATGCATTAAAACTATTTTAGGAATTGGTGAAATATAAAAATATAGTGTGAATAAGAAAAACAAAGTGTGATATTAAAACTACTTTTTTCCGATCAGTGATCCTTCAAAGTGAAATACACAATAAAAGGCTACTTTGCCTATAAATAATTCAGTGTTCATGTCTTATTTATGTTGTCCTATATATTGCTCTCTTAATTATTACGACAGCCTTACAGTGTGTGTTATTTACCCCTTGTACTGGGAAGATAAATTCGCAACACTTGCAAAATACCACAGTAAATTGGAGCTATTTGTACTGTTACCAAATATGATTCAACAATGTATCTCTATCTGCTCTCCATACAGCTAGAGATAATTCACCCACTAACTGCCTTAAAGTATCACACTGGTATTTCTGAAGGTTTCTGTTTAGGGATGGGTTTCCTACAAGGCAGTTATTAATAATACTGCTCTGCTGGTGATATAGTAGGCTTATCTACCATGAAACCCCCCATAGGTTGTGTTGGTGTACATATTATCACATTGGTGTTAGTTCAGATCTCATCACACAGTATACAGCCGTGTCGATTGGGCAATTTAACATAACACTGCCCTTTAATTGCGTTAATTCAGCGCTGTGTCACCCAAAATTGCACATGTTCACATTAATACTTTTGTTATTATTTATATTTAGGAGTGCAATCAGAAGGGTGATCTATCATATGATCTCTCGTTATTAACACCGCTATCTCAACGCTAAAACATCCCAAATCTGCACGTATTATTATCCACGCTCTTAATACTAAATACTGAGTGCTAGAGGTGCAGACAGGAGGGCAACAGCATGCGTTCCCACTCGGCTGTATTAATACCGCTAGCTCATTACTGAGCCTAGCGTGTGTGTAGTCTGGCGCTGGGAGTCAGCCATGCTCTCCCTCCTCTCTCCGTCTGACGGCTTCCACACGAAGAAGCCGCTGCTGACAGCGGAGATCGTGGAGGAAAGCTCTCACTCCAACTAGGTATAAATGGGCTCACTAGGACACACGTAGCAGTTATTAACACATTTTACACATTTAGTATTCACCTAGAATTTCTATACACTGATCGGAAGCAGCCCACGGCCGTTCCACCGTTCCACCTTAAGCTTCCTCAGGGCTAGAGCCAGACGGGGCCGCGCATCGTTCATCGCTTGTGCCTCCACACTGAAAGATATGAAAGGTATCTCGTTCATTAATGAACAAGACCGTTCATATCTTTCAGTCAAATCGACCAGTGTGTAGGGCCTATAAGAATCAAGAGGGAGAGAGGGTGTATGTGTGTGTGAGAGAGAGAGAGATGGAGGGAGCAAGAGGGAATGTAAGAGAGAGAGAGACATAGAGGAGCAAGAGACTGGAGAGTGTCAGAGAAATGGAGAGAAAGAAGCAACAGGGGGGGTGTATCGGGAGAGACCGTACCTGTTACAGGTGCAGGTCTCTAATGGGGTCGGGCCCTTCACGATATTAAGACATTGGGGATATTCCATTGTTTGAAAAGTCAGTTGGGTGTCTGTTTTTTCCTATCTAATAGAGAGGAAAAACAGGCACCAAACCGACTTTTCAAACATTTGAATTCCCCCCATTGACTGTTGTTATGAGAGACAAGTGCATAGGGGTAGAAGCAGGGCCGGATTAACAATGGGGCGGATGGAGCTGCAGCTCCAGGCCCCCCCAGTGAAAATAGGCCCAGAGAGATTCGCTGGAGGCTGGCATCATGTACAGGAAAAAAATATTTTGTTCCTGTTACAGCCAGTGCCGGAAGCCATGTGAGGTCCTGCACCCCTTCCAACACCTCCACCATACACCCCGCTGTCTGAATCGTATGCTGGAATCACATACAACCAGCGATCGACGTACCACTCCAGTCAGTAATCTCATCTGCAGTGCCATGACTGCTGTGCTGTTGCATAAATAACAGACCGCCCCCTTTATCAGTACTGGTGTGTAGAATGAAGGGGGTGGCTTAGGAGACAGCAGGTGCCGCCCACACTTGACGCCACCTCTCTGATACCTGGGTTTCCAAAGCTAAGGAGGCGGCTCCAGGAACAGGAGGAGGCGGCGGCGGCTCCAGGAACGGGCGGCGGCGGCTCCAGGAATGGGAGGAGGCGGCGGCTCCAGGAACGGGCGGAGGCGGCTCCAAGAACGAGAGCAGGCGGCTCCAGGAACGGCAGAAGGCGGCGCCGGCAATATGAACGGGAGCAGGTACACCGGCGGTACAGCATCTGATAGGTTCGTGAAGCTTTTGTGTAGTGAGCAGAGGCATCTGCTCCAGGTGTAGCGGAGCGGGTGCCGGCATGTGTCCTTCTGCAAACCCTGTTTGTGCTGGATCCCTTTCATCCATTGCTGCCAGTGTCATGTCCACCAGCAGCACCTGCTCCCAGCCGCATCCCTATAGCACCCACCTCAATGGGGCACTACAGTG
Source organism: Pseudophryne corroboree (assembly GCF_028390025.1). Taxonomy (NCBI): domain Eukaryota; kingdom Metazoa; phylum Chordata; class Amphibia; order Anura; family Myobatrachidae; genus Pseudophryne; species Pseudophryne corroboree. The sequence continues at coordinate 524,126,895 of NC_086449.1, forward strand.
CTTCAGGGGTATAACTTCTCTCCTATAAGGCTGCCTATTCGGCATACTAGGGGCAGGTGCACTGAGCACGTGCACACTGAGGCACTGAGCACATGCACACTGAGGGAGTAAGGTGCAGGAGTATAAGGAAAGAGGGAGTGAGGTGCAGGAGTATGAGAAGGAAAAGGAGTGAGGTGCAGGAGTATGAGAAGTGAGGTAGTGAGGTGCAAGGGTATGAGGAGGGAGTGCGGTGCATGAGCGAGAGAAGGAAGCAGGGAGGGAGGTGCAGTGCAGGGGCGACAGATGGAAAGAGGGAGTGAGGTGGCGAGAGAGGGAAGGAGAGAGTGAGGTGGAGGGGTTTGAGAAGGAAGAAAGTAGTGAGGTGCAGGGGTATGAGGAGGAAAGAGGGAGTGAGGTGCTACGGTATGAGGAGGTAGTGAGGTGCAGGGGTATGAGGTAGAAAGAGGGAGTGAGGTGCTAAGGTATGAGGAGGTAATGAGGTGCAGGGGTATGAGGAGGAAAGAGGGAGTGAGTTGCAGTGCCAGGGTGAGAGATGGAAGGAGGGAATGAGGTACAGGGGCCAGAGAAGGAGGGAGAGAGTGAGATACAGTGCAGGGGTGAGAAATGGAAGGAGGGAGTGAGGTACAGGGGTGAGAGAGGGAAGGAGAGAGTGAGGGACAGTGCAGGGGTGAGAGATGGAAGGAGGGAGTGAGGTACAGGGGTGAGAGAGGGAAGGAGACAGTGAGGTGGAGGGGAATGAGGAGGAAAGAGGGAGTGAGGTGCAGGGGTATGAGGAGGGAGTGAGGTGCAGGGTTATGAGGAGGGAGTGAGGTGCAGGGGTATGAGGAGGAAAGAGAGTGAGGTGTTAGGGTATGAGGAGGAAGGAGGGCGTGAGGTGCAGTGCAGGGGTGAGAGATGGAAGGAGGGAATTAGCTACAGGGGCCAGAGAAGTAGAGAGTGAGGTACAGTGGTGAGAGATAAAAGGAGGGAGTGAGGCACAGGGACAAGTGATGGAAGGAGATAGTGAGGTGCAGGGGTGAGAGATGGAAGGAAGAAGCGAGGTACAGGGATGAGAAAAGGAGGGAGGGAGTGCGGTGCACTGCAAAGGTGAGAGATAGAAGAGGGAATGAGGTACAGGGGACAGAGAGAGTTAGAAGAGAGAATGAGGTACAGGGGACAGAGAGAGTTAGAAGAGGGAATGAGGTACAGGGGACAGAGTAGGAGGGAGTGATGGTGCGTACACACGGGGAGGTATTTTCTTACAATTTTGACTAGTCAAAACCGTAAGAAAAGTTTGTGCAGATCGCAAGGTGAAAGTCACCTTGCGATCCCGATTCGATGCCGATGTGCGGTCCCGCGCAATCGGCACGGCAGGCATAGATAGACTATGCAGTCAAGTCAATTTTGCCTCTCTCTATAGAAGAGATAGTCAAAATTGACACTTAGCCAAAATCACACGTAGTCAGTATCGCAAGCACACTCATTCTGTGCTTGCGATGCCGACCTAGCCCCTGTCGCATAGTGAGAATCGGGCATAGCCTGAATCTCATCGTGTGTATGGGCCTTTAGGTAAAGTGGTGAGAGATAGATAGGGAGTGAGGTACAATGACAAGAGATGGAAGGAGATAGTGAAGTGCAGCGGTGAGAGATGGCAGGAGGGAGTGAAAAGTGCAGGGTGAAAGAAGGATAGAGGGTACGAGAGGCATATGGGTAAGTAAGGGAAGGAGGAAATAAGAGTAGCAGGGGTGACCCGTAGCAGGGGTGACCCGTGAGACATTAAGAAAAGCTGATATAAAACAGTTACTGTATGGGGAAGAGGATGATGAACACAGGGGAGGTAGGAAGCACAGGTTGGATAACTATATAACATGGTTTCTCTTATACTATATACTGTAGTTATAAAAAGTATCTAAAGTTGGTTAACTTTATCATAATCCCTATAGTTTCTGGGATTCTAGGTGTACTCCAGATCCCAGGCCATTCTATTACATTTTCAATACCCCCACTTCTAAATACACACTTCGACCACTGCATACAACAATAATAACAACAACAGAGTACTCGACCCAGCTCTGTTATTATTGCTGTATGTGACTCTGGCTTACTAGCTGGTTACCATGGTGAATGGCCAGGCCGAACTTTCTTGGCTCCTCCTCCTCGCACGGGTTTTGCCGGGAACTTCCTCCTCTGGCTGTCACCAGGGGCCTGTCACCTCTATTCTGGCCCCTCTGTCCTGCCCCTGTCCCTACTGTTTTGGCCCCCCTGTCCTGGTCCTGTCATTTCTGTCCTGTCCCTCTAGGCTAAAAAGCAATGTGCATTGTGCTTTGACTGGAAGGGACTCGGCAAAGCCTGGAAGGCTTCACTGAAGCTGGAAAGGCTTTTGTTGTCTATAAATGGCGTAAGCCAGTGGTTTCCAAACTTTTTTGAATCATGGCACCCTAGAATATCAGAATTTTTTTTCACGGCACCCCTAGGCCAAAAATTTTTTATTGAGAAATTTAGAAAGAAATATTACATTAAGTAGATTGCGTTTATATGTCATCCTTATGGTCAGTTGTGTGGTGAGGGACAAGATTTGCTTCTGTTTGGCCACATATTTTATGACTGGCAGCCACCAGCACTAGTTTTGCCTATTATATTGACCATGAATAATTTGAATTGGTCCTGGACCACCAACCCAGGGCACCCCTGCAAGTGTCCCGAGGCACCCCAGGGAGCCACGGCACACAGTTTGGGAACCACTGGCGTAAGCGATACAGGGGTAAATGTATGAAGCAGTGATAAGTGTGGAGAAGTGAGCCAGTGGAGAAGTTGCCCATGGCTACCAATCAGCTATTCTGTATAATTTTATCGTATGCAAATTATAAATGTTACTTCAATGCTGATTGGTTGCCATGGGCAACTTCTCCACTGGCTCACTTCTCCACTCTTATCACTGCTTCATACATTTACCCCACAGTTACAAGCAGCAGTAAGCTTATGCAAGCCACACCGTATGTGTAGACCACGCAAACCCACAGCACTGATTACACACCCTGCGGTGGCACACAATAGGCCTTTCATGAATTTCAGCTCCAGGCCCATGCGGACCTTAATCTGGCACTGGGTAGAAGGAGACAGGTGTGTGCTGTCGGAGGAATGCAGTGTAGTTAGGACCCTGTGTTGCCATGCTGAGAGCAGTTGTGGAGATCACTTACCTCTTCATGCTGGTAGTGCCTCCTGTGCAGACCCTGTCAGAGCAGCATGCTGAGCAAGCAGAGCAGCAGTGTAGGAGTCAGTCACATGCACTTCTGCACATGTGTTATGCAGTTCAGCCATTCGGAGAGAGGAGGGGTGGAGTCAATGGCTGGACAGCTGAATAAAACAGAGTTGGGGCGGGGCTGCAGCTGTCCTGCTGTGTAATATAACATGGGTGCACGCTGCCTAATTATGGCAATAGGTAGCATTTGACACCCTGCCCAATCCGCCCCCTTACCTGTAAGCAATTGCGGCACAGCATTGCATAGCTGGCTGCTGCCAGGACTCGGGAGCTGGCCTGGTAGGGGCAGAGTAAGCCCGGCTAATGTGTGACCACAGTGTGGAGCCCCCAATGTGTGGGGGCTCCTGGACAGCTGCCCTGTCAGCTCCACATACAATCTGCATATTCTTCACTCAGAGCCACAGTATGGACATACAGGGCTTCCGTAGGCTGTACTAGGATCACGTGCCCACCCTTGCTAAATCCTCCACAGTCAAAAAATAAATAAACCACCATCCTCCAGAAGCTTGCCCTCCCTATTGTACTATGATGGCAGCTTCTTGTTACTATAGTAAGGGCACGGAACAGAGAACAATGGAGGAAGTTCCCCCTTCAGGCCTGGAGCCCGACAGCCAATGACTCCATAGTCTCCCAGAGTTCCGCCTCTGGCAGGAAAAGGGCAGAAGTTGGAAAATGTCAGAGTCTGGTATAGATCAGAAAAGGGCAGGGGCTGTTATAGTCATGAAAAATGCAAAGGGTCTAGCGTAGGCTGGAATAGACAAAGAGGCTGGGAATAAACAGAAGGGCTAGCTAAGAGAGGTGATAAACTAGAAAAGGGGAAGGAAGCTGCATATAGTGTATACTTATCTTTGCCTTGTTTCATGTGCAGAGGAAGACACTAGACATGTCCTTATACCTTGTAGGCTAGTGGAGAAGGAGAGGAGATGGGGTCATGCAGACCCCCGTCCAGCTGAAGAGTGCCAGAAATACTGTATAGTGGGTGGCAGGCGCGGATCATGACAAAAGTGCACAGGAGCCTAGTTTAATTTTAAACTTTAAAAATACTATACTGCAAGCTACTACAGGCAGGACTTCCCCATAGCTGTGTACAGGGTGTAACTGAAGCTGATGCATTAGCCAAATGCAGCAGATGAATAAAGTAGCATTTGGCCGCAGCAAGAGCACAACACAGAGCAAATCACTTACAAGGCACCTGGCCTAGAATGCTGCCAGCTTTGGCCCTATTTTCATGGGGCTGATGCTGATTGAGTGTTATGCCAGTTGCTGTAGCGCATCTTGTGAGAATTGCACTGCACATGTCCAGAGCAATGTATGTGCTCATATGCATCCGGGCATGCTTGCGTGATTCTCCCACTGCGCACATATGCTGGCCATGGTAAAGACGCATTTACACCTGGGAAAGCAGTACAGGGCAAATGCAAATATTGGAGGCTGATGATAATGACTGTCGCTGGTACTAACAAACTGCTTATGGCGGCTGTTGGCCAACACACTACTGACCACACACACACACACACACACACACACCCATTTTAACTCACTCAGGCATGGTTTATGTTATGTTTTTGTGAGCTTAAGTTGCTTTGTCTTTGGCTTGCCTATACACAGATGGAGTAGTTTCTGCTGTATTAGAGAGATTCTGTAGTTTAACTGATGCCGAACAGGTAATGTGTTTATTATCCATTTAAGATAGGTTTGACCTGTGGCTGACATAAACAGGACACTTATACTGTACTATTGCCGATTAGAGTGCATGATGAATCCCACATGTAGGAGAACGGTCTGTTTTGTGCATACTGTTTCAGGGGCAGGGGGGTTTGAGTAATTTTGACCCTTTTTGCAACCAACCTGCATTAGCTCCTGTATGTGCTGTATGGGAGAACGCAGCTGTCTTAAAGGGGGGCAGTTAATTTACCGGCTGTGAGGATAAGGATGCCAGAATCCTGACACCCGGTGAAATACCGGCTGTCGATATACCGATTGCCGGCTTCAATCCCCACTTGGCAATTCTCATGTCGGTCTCCGGACCGCTGGAATCCCGACAGCCGGGATATCATACTGATCCTGTATTAATTGAAACATTTACAGTATAAAAAGCAGAGATCTGTCCATAGTGAGGAATATGTGATAATTAGAATGTGTGCCGCAATCTGTGAAATCTATTTCCCAATATTTTCTCAGTGAACAATTGCACTTTGCTTAACACATTGAGTAGGAATGTATTAAAGTATCTATTTGCATTTGATTTCTCTGCTTTCATGTTAAACTCTAATTTCCCACTTAAATTAACGTGGGATAAATAAAATAAGGTAAAACATATTATGGCATAATTTGCATAGCTCTAGACAAGTTAATTACATTTTGAAATACATGGGGGAAAGAGTAGATCAATATGTCCATTGTGAAGTAGGACTTATAGCCATGTATTCTATGTGTTGGGTGGATTGTTTCACATCACAGCACCTGTTTAGTACATCCCAAAGTGTTTATCTGGCTTACAGTATTATTGGCAATAGGACCATAACTAGGAGTGGACGAGTAGTGTTGCTACCCGGAACACAGAACCTTATGGATCAGCACCGTTGCTCCCCCATTGACCCTAGCATTTGGCCTGAAAGAGCCAAAGAGAGCCTGGAGAGCCACACAGTGTTCTTAGCTCCTTTCTGGTGATGGCCCCGCCCCCTCGCTGTAGAATCACATGGACGATGGCAGAGCGGCACAGGACGGAACATAGCACTTGTTGGCAATGTACTGTTGAATCTGTATTATAATTTGATGTGCCAAATCCACCATGTCACATAGCAGCTTCATAGGTTTTAAGCCCCTAACTTACAAACCCTGAAAATCGTTTGCCTCCTATTAACGCTATAGCTGCAATCTGTCAAAGTGTAAATGCGGTTGAACCTCATAAAACTGGCATATTTGGAAGTTTACTGCAATACGTGTGGATCCCTGTAAGTATTTAAAAAAAAAGTCTGCAGCAGATATCAGAGATACTTGCTGCGGACCTGTGGCACAGCAATCCCCATAGAAGTGTATGGGGCTGCCATGTGCATACATGCAGCAAGCTTCACAACTTTCTAATGCTTGTGCCTGATAGGCATCATCTATGGATGGTGTTTCCTAAAGTATAAAAGCCTATGGGTATGTATATATTGATGTATATTGCGGGCCTGATTCCAAGTCCATGCAGCTCCATATGTGGCCCCATTTAACAAATTTTCGCAAACTGGGCATGTGCTATAGGAAACATACACATCTTTGCCTGTCACTGGTCATGTCGGATTCACCAGCCGCTTCTCTCAGTACGTGAAATGGGAATTTCTGAGTTTCATCTGTGTGGATACATGGAAAAGTCATATGTATGCTGAGGCGATGCCTATTATAGATGGGTCTCTTGCTCCCAGCATGGGCTAGGTGTAAGTGCTAGTGACGACAGCTGCACTAGCAGTGCGGAGCAATGCGTATACATCAAGATGTACATGTAACGGCAGTAGCGTTCTGTTAGGAAAATGTGTATGAGACGCTCCTTCATGTAGCTTTAGCGATTTGCTTAATGAGAAGATACTGCAGCTGTCAGGCTATTTTGTTATATGTATTAAACTGTCAGTAAAGCATACTAACAAGGTGTAGCCTGAGATGGAGTGGGGGATAACGTGATGTGATGTCTTCGTGACCTTTCTTTCTCTATTCTCTCTTAGCTATACAAGGATCAGGGGTGATTTTTCGAACTGTGGAAGTAACTCTACACAAAGAAGGTAACACCTTTGGATTTGTGATACGAGGTAAGTTACTACCAAACATAAGCTGTATATAGACTCAATCAGCTGCCTTATTGCATGTTTAATAGAAAATGAACAACAATTTTTGCCATGTTTTTGGACATATGCTATATGTTATCCTAAAACAGGTTTCAATGAAAAAAATATTTGATGTGCTTTCACTTCTCCAGGTACCTGACCTGTTTATACATGCCTGAGTCTGTGTTTCAAAGCCATTTCTTCACCGCCTTCTCTCCAATGCACATGGCCTGTTAGAGCTGCAGAGTCAGAGCATCTATTCAGCTATGACCTAAGAGATGAGTAGATTGTGGACATCTGTCATCATACAGATGCATGGGGTTGATAAAATGTTTAATAGTCCAGAACGTTACATGGAGGAAGAGAAGGCCACCGAATAGAAGATGTATTTTGTTGATCTGGAGGTCTTTGTGGATGACATCAGTGGAGAGGAGCTGCTTGCTGATGGCTAAAAAGAATGCCCTCAAGTAGTATATGGCATAGATTCTGTGATTGTTGTCGATAGGTTGCTGCATGTTGGACCTGTTTGGAGAAGCTAAAAAATGAAATCAATAGGATTTTCTCCAAAGTGTAGAAAAATCATTAATGAATACTATTCATAAGCTGATTGTGCCACGAGCGGCATTGTTTTTGGGGTAATTACGCATTTCCAGCTCACTCTTAGGACTCTGTAAAGAATGCTGTAGGACAAGCAGTACATCTTGAAAGGGAATCTGTTAACAGATTTGGTAAATGCATGGTCAGTAGTGATGAGAGAGAAGTTTCTAAAAAAAACAGCCACCTAAGGACTTTGGTACCTTCTGATCATAGCTGGAGAATCCAGACTGCTTAGTTCAGTGTTATTTACTAGTCTAGTAACACAATAACACAATGACAATCTTCTGTGAAGAACCAGTTCCAGTGGAGAGCTTAGTGTTGTGAGTGTGTGTGCTGGTCTCCAAGAGGTAGCCACCTAGCAATGTTTCATCAAAGAAGAAATACATACATCCAGAGGTTCAGCCATCAAACAGTGCAAAATTGATTTTTCTTCATTTTAATATAATCTTGCTACATTTAACCCTCTTATGGACACTAAGGGTGACCCCCAAGTAATTTTCACCTGGGAGAGACTGGCCAGGCAGAAGAACAGATGATTCCATTGCGAGAGGTCAGCACACTGGGAAATCTACATGTGGAGTCATGGCAAATTATTAGTTGCCTGCATGACCTTGGATACGCTAAGTATTTCTGAAACTTGTGCCATGGGCTTGTTGGATAAGAAGAATTTGAACATTACTGGAATTAAATGCTTCTCTTAGTCTCTTGGTGTTAATAGCAAAGCATTATGAGAACCAGAAGACAAAAATCATCCACGTAGCTCATATCCAAACAAGAGATCAGAGTCCATAACATGTTTAATATTGTTGATTGTAAGCTGCACTGTCAGAAAAACAGGGACTACCTGTGTGTGCTGGTGGACAGAATGCCTAAAGTAACTCAGGGTTTTATAATTAATTTTGAGATTTTCAGAATGAGGAAGAGGTAATTTCCAGAAGATGTGGTTGAAATCAAAGATGCCATCATTGCCCTGTACCCAAAGTAAATGTCTTCGCTGTTTTCTATCTGTATCTTTCTACCAAGAGCACAACAGGGAAAACCAAGGTCGTAAAGACCTCTGACAAGCAGCAAGCAAACACAATTTTCCATTGGAAGACCCCAAGAACAGTTCCTGCTACGGGCCAGTTTGAGAAGAATAAACTTTAATATTTTCTCAAATAACAGCAAAGACCAATTCCACCAGCCTTAGTGGCAAACACAGGATTTTGAGAGGCGGTATTCCAAATAACTGATTACAGATCTATGAAATAAAATAATAATAGATAGACAGCACACAGGCACCAAGACCGCCACCCCCACTTACATAGATCGCACAGGCACCATGACCACTCCCCCCCCCCCCTTTTTCCATAGGCTGACAGCACAGGAACCATGACCACACCCCCCACAAAGACAGCATGCAGGCACCAAACCCCCCCCCCCCCCCCCCACATTGATAGCAAGCGCACAGACACCACGAAACCCCCCCGCCATAGACTGACAGCACAGGAACCACGACCACCATCACCACCTCCTCCCCCCCCCCACACACACAAAGATAGTCAGCACACAGGCACCACGCCCCCCCCCCCCCCCCTTACATAGACGGCCAGCACACAGGCACCATGATCATCCCCTACCCTCCCCAGATAGACAGAAGACAGGCACCACGACCATCCCCCCCTCTCCAGAAGACAGGCACCACGACCATCCCCCCCTCTCCAGAAGACAGGCACCACGACCAACCCCCCCCCCTCTCCAGAAGACAGGCACCACGACCATACCCCCTCTCCAGAAGACGGGCACCACGACCATACCCCTCTCCAGAAGATGGGCACCACGACCATACCCCCTCTCCAGAAGACAGGCACCACGACCATACCCCCTCTCCAGAAGACAGGCACCACGATCATCCCCCTTCTCCAGAACTCAGAAACCACGACCATCCCCCCTCTCCAGAACTCAGGCACCATGACTATCTCCCCTCTCCAGAAGTCAGGCACCACAACCATCCCCCCTCTCCAGAAGACAGGCACCACGTCCATCCCCCCTCTCCAGAACTCAGGCACCACGACCATCCCCCCTCTCCAGAAGACAGGCACCACGACCATCCCCCCTCTCCAGAAGACAGGCACCACGACCATCCCCTCTATCCAGAAGACAGGCACCACGACCATCCCTCCCCCCAGTCCCACACACCAAGGAGAGCATAATTTAATATGAAATAATGACACCCACATCACCTCACCTGCTCTGGAGGTAGTGCAGCGGCGGGGAGTGAAGACACAGAAGACTGTGCCGCACCATGTGCCTCTTGCATTCTCAAGCCCCACCACGTGATCAGCGTGAGAGGAGCTGCTTCCCCTACATTCTGGCAGTCAGCCTATCAGCGAGTCTGCAGGGGAGCTGCTGCAGCCGCACAGGGTCTCATCACACTGGCTGAGACTCAGCGCTCCGGCAAATGAAATGTATTAAACAAAAATAAAATACATGAAAAAATTGGGAAACTGCTGCGCGATAGATTGGCGGCCAGGGGGTTTCTAGGTACTCTGGACCCCCCCCCCCCTGCGTGCGCATATGAGCATTTGTGGAGATCAAGACTCCCAACTTTGGTAAATCAAGATGAAATAACGCAAATCAAGGAGGGTTTGACGGAAAGAACTTCAAAGGAACTGGTAGAAGTCCATATAACCATGATAGAGGTATACAGTTATCACTGCCAGATGGCAAAGAAGCTATACATGCAGACTCAGCTCAGAGGAGCAATTTGCTGCATATATGATATAACTGCCTTATCATTTCTCCATCAACAAATTTCTGCCAAAACATCCACATTTCAATATTAGTCCTTCTCCTTGAATAGACATTACATATCTCTTTTTTGAAGCTGTGCCTTTAATCTTCACTGGGGGATGGAATAAAAAGCACTACTTTTTAATCTCTTACTTCTAAGTATCCCCATTTGATCCATCTTCAATGAAACAAAAGGAAAGTCCTGTTCTGTTGCTGGAACATAAAGTGCCGCTCTGCCTCACCATGACTGTGCCAGTGGAATCTCGACTCACATTCCTCCAGCTTCTGAAGAGCTTTTGATACTTCCCTACTGAATAAGCAGTCACTGTTTATACCTGGCAAATGAAAATAAACTTCTTACACATTTTAGTGCGTTAACTAGCACTGTAGTGGACTGTGTCCACACAGATTGCAGTTTTACATGATTGAAGATGATTCCAGTTGGTGTAGAGAAAAGTTTCCTACTGTATATAGATAAAGTAAAGAAAAAAAGTTTTCTGTAGATAGTTTTTCTGTGTTTTTAGCTGTCTTTACCATATGGCCTCAGAATGACCCTTATGGAGGCTGTCACAACTGAGGGCCTGAGCTGACGGGAGGCAGCCTCAGTTGTAGGGGCTGAGATGTACCGGAACCTGGGAGGTTGTATCAGACCCCTGGACATGTAAGTAACATGAATAATAACTGCCCGAAGGCGTGACCACGACAACTTGGATAAAAGTCAATGATGTTTATTATGACAACTCCGCAACACAGCAGCAGTAAAAGAAAACGTAAAAGTCAGCAAAGAATAAATACAGTTCCTGGGTACTACAGGATGGCAGGAGCCACAGGGCACTGGTAGTGTGAGATAGTTCTTATTATCTTCTAGATGGAAAGTCCTTACCAGGCCCGACTGTAGCAATGGAGATAACCCAGGATTGTGCCAGCTGGTGTTCCAGGAAAAGCTGGGTTGCTGAAGATAAAACAGCTGCTGTGGATACTGGCTGGAACCAGACTGTTGTTAGCACGGAGTGGATACTGGCTGGAACCAGTTAAATAATAAATGAACTTGGGAGCGATGAAATATGAACTGAAATGTAGAACTTGAGAGCGGAGAAATAATAATACCGGTGGAGAGTGGTAAAGTGTAGAAAGGACACCGGCCCTTTAAGGGAAGCTGTACTCTGCTGGAAGCTGAGCTGGAAGCAGGTTAAGTTGTAGCTGGAAACAGATGAATCCACAATGGATTGGAGAGTCAGGCTACACCGCAGGTGGAATGCTGGTGCGGGTCTCTATGGTGGAAGTCTTGAGACAGGAGCTGGAACCTGGAAGACAATCACAGGAGAGAGACAAACAGGAACTAGGTTTGACAACCAAAGCACTGACGCCTTCCTTGCTCAGGCACAGTGTATTTATACCTGCAGCAAGGAAGGGATTGGCTAGGCAATTATGCAGATTATCAATACTGAGAACAGATTGGTGGAAATGATCAGGTGACAGAATCCAAGATGGCTGCGCCCATGCAGACACTTGGAGGGAAGTTTGGTTTGTAATCCATGTGGTAATGAAAACAGTAATGGCGGCGCCGGCCACCGGAGACAGGAGGCGCCAGGCTGACAGATGCACATCCAACCACGCGGACACAGCGGAGGCCGCGGCTGACGTAATCGCCACTCTGACACTCTGCATGCAGAAGCTCAGGGACGGCGGCGGAGGCCGCGGGAGACGCCATGCCAGATGTAATAAGGCGTTACTGTGACAGCGTCTCAGAGAGACAGGAGAGGATGCAGGAATGTGAACATTAGGATAACAGATGGGATCCGGTCCTGGAGCGCTGAGCCAGCCTTAGGAGGCATCTGATGGGTAAGAAATGGCGTCCAGATACCCGGATCGTGACAGAGGCACATGGCACAGTATACAGTTAACTGCATCTTTGCACATCAAACGTAGCTGTAAGAAAGTACATTACATACATCTGCAATTTATCTTTCTATGTATTTTCCCTACACTCTCTAAAAGTCTATAACATGATGATGAAATAATAGATCAATTATTTTTCTGCACATGATGAAAGCTGAATATTCTCTTAGCTTGTTATCTGTGATCTGTTTGCAGCCTTTCATTGCTTTTAGTATATTTCTGAATTTATCAGAACTCTGAGATCCTTTACAGAAAAATGTAGAAAAATATTCTAGAGTATATAAGAATTTGTCTACATGAGTGAAATAGCCTTTTATTTTAGCTATCTGTTTTATCAATTTCAAACACTACGAGTCTAGACAAGCCGGAGACCAGTCCCACATGGTCCAGACGGCAACCTGTACAGAGGGGGCTCATCCCTTGTGCTTCAGCACCATTTTCATATAACTATAGGCCCGAGGCACCATGGGGCAGATGTATTAACCTGGAGAAGGCATAAGGAAGTGATAAACCAGTGATAAGTGCAAGGTGATAAACACACCAGCTAATCAGCTCCCTTATGTAAATTAACAGAAGCTGATTGGCTGGTGCATTATCACCTTGACCTTAACACTGGTTTATCACTTCCTTATGCCTTCTACAGGTTAATACATCTACCCCCATGTACTATAAATGTATATTTAATAACGTTTGTACTTCAAGCGCATGTTGCAGCACCAAACTAATGGCCTAAACCAGACCTAATTGCACAATACAACACATCACATAAAAGTGAATATCATGCTAATGTTTTATATAAAAAAGAAAAAACTTAAATAATTTTTTTGCTTGGTATAAGACTTAATAGAAAACATATGCAGGTTGACTGTTAGTTATGGTGGAGTTGCAATCTTAGCATTGTTATTACACTTGTAAAAAATAACACACACACACTGCTATAAGAAATAAAATAAATACAGTACATTAACGTTTCGGAGCAATTATCTATTTTTATACATCAAATCCTGAACATTGGTTCCCCAAGCAACTATTCTGACCTAACCAACATGTTTATCTGACTATGGTGTAATACAGTTATAATTATGCTGGTATGGTCATAGACTGGTTTGAAAAGCACTGATTTTACACTTTTGCGTGCACAATAATGGGTAAAAAAAAGTGTTATTTATTTTTCTGTTTGAAATGTTACACAAATGTTAAGGTTAACTGGAAACTATATATTTAGGCGACAACCATTTGTGAGCTGAACCAATTTCATTTAAAAAGTAAGCTCTGATGACGTCCGTGAGGAGCCTCAGGGCCAAATGTCATCTGTTGTTACCTAAAGCAATTTGATAGGATGCTGTGCTACGAATATTGGTTATGATTGGTTCATGTTTCACAATCCACCTTCCATTGTCTCTCCTCATTACAACCTCACCACCTGTAGCTGCATAGGAACGTCTGTTATTACTGGTGGCTTTAATATTCGTGTCAGCTTATTATAGTAACCACACGCTTTCCTACCAGCAGCTACAGTTGTCTTTATGCTGACATCAGGAGTTTCTCACATCTCTCGTATGATTATAAGCTCATTTGTGCAGAGTCTTGCCTACTGTATCATATTGTGTGTTATTTGTGTCATTTGCAATGTGTAGTGCTGCATAATATGTAATAAGAAGATAATGATTTAAAAAAAAAATAATAATCACACACAGAAAATGGCTGTCATTATATTGTTTGGAAAATGGCTGTCATTATATTGTTTGAGCAACAGATGTTCCTGCAAGTAATTATGATATTTCATTACATTTCAACTACTATATAGAGAAAAAATGATGGCTGACTTTTATCTAACAAAATATATATACCGTATTTGCCGGCGTATAAGACGACTGGGCGTATAAGACGACCCCCCAACATTTCCACTCAAAATATAGAGTTTGTTATATACTCGCCATATAAGACTACCCCCTCTTCCGCACACCTTCCACACACCAAATAAAACGTAAAAGAACATCAGATTTACATGCATATAGCTGCCCCAAGGGTTACACTTTTATACATTTCATACACACTCCTCGGCCCCCCGCCTTCTTAAGCATACCTTGATACTCCAAATCTCTTATAAGAGACATGTCAGTGCTGCCGCTGTCCTCCCTGCCTAACCGCCTGTCACTGCTGAATGTGTAGGAGCCGGCACTGCATTCGAGAGAGACTTGCCACAGCACAGCTTCACCCGCTGGCAGCGCCGTACACTCACCGGACACAGGGGGAGTGGGGGGGGGCAACCAACATCTTCTTAACCCCCTGGATTGCCGAAAACGGGGCTCCGCCCGCGAGGCCACGCCCCCTTATGCTAGGCCACGCCCCCGTTTCGCGACTTCCCGCACCGGGTGTCACCAGGGGCAGTGACGCCCCTGGCTATATGTATGCCTACGAAGTACACCCGGCGTATAAGACGACCCCCCACTTGGAGGCATGTTTTTCAGGGGGAAAAAGTCGTCTTATACGCCGGCAAATACGGTATATGTTTTCGCAATATAAAAAGTGTAGCTGCCTAAATGTACTTTTTGAAGGGTGCTCAAGGACAGATTAAATGTAACTTTTTTCTAGTCTCTGTTGTGATTAGCATTTTGTGGTGACGGCTTTTACTGTTGCCATTGTGATGTGTATCTCCTATTTGTATACAAAGGTAATAATTCTATCATTTTTCTTTCTATTCTGACCTTTAAAGTATTAGATTTTGTCAGTCATCCAGTCAGAAATCATTCATGTATTAGAGTTGTATAGTGGCAGATGGATGGTTAGTGGCTAGAAAAGAATGAATGTGATCGTTGTATAGAATACTGAAGAATGATGTATGTCAGGTTACGAAGCAACGAGTAAAATGTGTGTTCGCTTGGAGCAATTAGCTTATTCTGTTTCTCTGTTTCCAGGAGGGGCACATGAGGACAGAAATAAATCTCGTCCTGTTGTAATAACTTGCGTTAGACCTGGAGGACCGGCTGACAGGTACAATACATCTTTCTGCAGCAATATAGATGGGTCTGGGTTATTGTGGTGCACAAGCAGATAAGCTATGCATCATATGGTATAAGCAAATATAATGAATGGAAATGTCCTTACTATGTATTAAAAGCAGCACTGCCAAAATATTCTGCAGAGGATGCGCATTCCTCATCTTTTGCATCAGTTATCAGCTATTACCATTGGCTGATATAATGTCAGTGTAATACCAGACACAGTACAATAGAGAAGAAATATGACAACGATCGTTAGCATTATTCAGAGTTACGGAGACAATACTGAAGCATTCAAGCTAAGCGGGCTGATGGAATAAAAATAACAAACTGAAACTTTGTCAAACACCCTGCCATATAGAGCTGGCCGGCTGTTCTCTCCCTTGGGATCATCGGATGTTAGGAAAATCTGTTTAGTATTCTACACAGCATCAGCAAGCATTAGATTTTGTGTATTTTCCAGCATAGCCTTTGTTCTTGTAATGCATTCAACAGTTTTTATCTTTTCTGGATTGAAAAGGAATATTAGTAGTTATAACACTATAAATTAGTACCATTCCTATAGTGAACAAGCCATTCTACAAGCCAGGGCTGCCAGGCTGCTCTCATGTCACTCTCATACACACACATACCTGTACATGTGATATATACACACACACATCACAAATACACACGAAAGCAATTACACACCCATTCACCAGCCACCAGACCTCACAACAGCAGGCAGTAACCCCTGGTTAGTATGCTAGTGCTGCTGGAGAGCTAACAGGGAAGATTGAGGGCAGTTTTCCTGCTGTTTGCCCATGCTGATATGTGACTACACAGACTTCAAGGTGGCTATTTGCCTATTTGGATGCTCACGCTGTGGGTTAACTGTACAGGAGTCAGCCACGAGCCGGGACAGATCCAAGACAGTACATGAAACCCTAGAAATACCAACCCTGCACACTCTGTTAGCTGAGTCCGAAGTCACTATAGTCTGTGTGGAGCCTGTACCATCAGTTCCGGAATCCCTGCCTCTGTCACGGGCCGCCAGCTGGAGTGAGCTACTGAAAGCTGCCTGATGAAATTGAAGATTGGGGGGAATGCGGTATCTGACAGCTGGAGTGCAGCGTCAGGAGCTCCAAACAGCCAATCAGAGGCTTCTAGGTGTGACCCAGGAGTAAAATACCAGGTTATACCATTCAGAATTGATCCAGGTTGTTTACCTGGGACAAAAATCCTGGGAAAAACCCTGGTCAATAGTAAGTGCGCTGTCCCAGGATTGTGATCCTTGGTTGGTGCCTCTCAGACATAAGTGAGGCCCGTGTAGTTTTACTGAGCTCCAATGAAAGCCTGGGATTCTTCTTATGTCTGAAACGGGCTATAGAGCCTTCACCATTGCATACTGCAGTCCTATACAGCTAGTACAGTACTTGTATGACCTCAGGATTGGGTATCATTGGCTGCTCTGTTGTTTGTAACCATTTCTATGGCCTCTGTACCATAATGTATGTATCTATGTATGAGTTGGCATTAGTAAATATATTACACACATTCACAACCTTGTATGAATTCCAGAATGCTGTTCTACAGTATATCTGTACATTTTTAATTTCCAAAAGACATGGTAATTGTCACAAGTAGAGCTCTGGAATTGTGAAAGTAATAACCATGATACCCATATCAGCTGGTCTTTGCTCAGGCCAGACATCCAACCAATACTTCCTTTTACGCTAACTGGAAACTTGGATTGTTTAGAAAAATAATTCACCATGTAAATGATAAAAATCTAGCAAATTAGTAAATCCACGCCATAGTGTAAGGTCCTTTGCTGTCTACTGAAGCCCTCATTGATCTTAGTATTACATTTTTCTCCTCTTTATTTTAGTGGTAAGGATTGTAACCTCCATGCAGGAATAAAGGGCCTAATTCAGACCCGATCGCTGCAGTGGCCACGATCGTAGCCTGATGTCCTTTGGTGAGTGCGCTCGCGCACCCAGGGAGACCCAGTGAGATGCGAAAGCCTCTGCCTGATTTGACAGGCAGAGATGGTCGCGGGGCGGGAGGGGCGTGCCAGCGGCATTAGAACGCCGTCGGTGGGGTGTGGTCTGGACAACGCAGACGTGTCCGGACCGTTGCGGGGGCGGCGCGCAGCGGCTTCGACCCAGAACGTGGTGGGTAGCCGCCTGCCAACACAGCAAGGGAGCTACTTGGCGGGTGCGAAGGCATTCGCACCCGTGCAGGTGGGGGGGGGGGCAGGGCCTGACATGCTGGCCGTTTCCCCGCATGTCAGAGAAACTGATCGTAGATGTGCTAAATTTAGCACGTCTACGATCAGCTCTGAATTACCCCCTAGGAGCAATATCTAGCAATATGTTTTGTTACTTCAGCAACATTTTTTTGCATTTTAATTAGATATGTCGCTATTCCTAATGAAGTCTAGCTTGGTACATTTGATGAGTCCTTGTTCCTGAAGCATATGGAGACATTAACCCTTTACTTAAGTTTATTTGAAATTAGTGTCATACTGTATAAGTAAAACTGAGGCCCACATTGATGTACTTGGCCTTCATTACATAGTAATTAGCAGTTATTTCCCATCACTGATTTCCAAATTAAAGTAATTTCTTTTCCTCTGTGACCTCACATTTGGTAACTGTCAAGGTAAATGTTAAGAGCATAGACAAGTAGGATTGGTGTCCCAAACATTGAAGTGAATCACTTTGTGTAAGTGCCCATTATCTGGATCACATCGAATGAATAAAGATTGTTTATTGTATACTTTTAAAGAGAGGGCACGATCAAGCCAGGGGACAGGCTGCTGAGCGTGGACGGAATTCGCTTGCATGGAACAACGCATGCTGAAGCCATGAGTATTCTTAAACAATGCGGGCAAGAAGCAACCTTACTCATAGAATATGATGTCTCTGTGATGGGTAAGATGGATTCTTGGCTTGCACCTTATGCTGATTTATTACTGTCTACACCTCTATATGTATCACTGTGACCTTTTGTGCTCTCTACTATCACGCAATTTGCTGGTACACAGACCTCTTCATCTAATTGTGCATCTACTTTTTAGTTTGTCATTTAAAAATTTCCATTTACAGATTTTCATGCTAAATTTCCATTAGTTAATCTGAAAATGAGCATACAAGTCACGTTTATAAAATACATTGCAAGCGTTTGCTGTAGCACAGAAATGCAAAGCCAATAATGACACATAATATAAGTAGTGTGTGTGAGAGGAGTCAGTGTATCATTTGTCAACAGACACCTGTTCTTTACAGTGCAGTACTTACAAGGTCTTACAATTCTGATTATAATAAGTAACAGATATTTTCCATAAGTAATAATTCAAGGTGGTTATCCACAACTTTACAAACATATTTTATTGCTAAATTGTAATCTTAATGTTCCCTGTTTGTACCCAACGAATAAGGGAAATACCAGTAGTTCACTAGTAATACCCCTTTCAGACCAAGCCTCTGAACTTGGATATTGCCTGGGCGACCTGGTTCCTGGTTTGGTGTGAAAGTGACCAGGTTTGAACCCAGGTAGTCTTGAGTGTGGAAACGCGACCTGGATCATGCTAAAAGTAAGCAGAGAGACAGATCACTGGCGCTTGGGGATGATGTCATCTCTAAGTGCCAGCAAAGGGACAACCCAGCAAAAACCTGGGTCCAGCCTGCAGTGTGAACTCTGTCTTAAGCAGCTGGACATGGCTCGAAACCATGTTCAGTAACCAAAGTTAGACCTGGGACAATACTCTGAAAGCATTATAAGATTACTACTGTATGTTCATTTATCTCTGTTTAGTCAATACTTTCCAGTTCATTAAATAAGCAGCATGACTTTGTAATAAACCTTTACAATGTTCTAAGGGCATAGCAATAATTCCTTAATATTTTTGCATCCTGGTAAAACCTTCCCACCTGTTACTGGCTTTGTTTTTAATTTGGACAATGAGAAATGCCCTCAACCAGCTTGCATACCACTTCAGTTACTGGCAATCATACCAAGGACACACTCAGACAGTTCAGTGCCTGTAGCTTGTTTACTGCATATGTGTTGAATTATGCTATAGCTCTTGGCATCCAGGTGTGACGCATACACTCCCAGTGGGTATTGGCCATGGAAAAATTGCCCTTGTGTTTTGAATTACATATATAGATCTATAGATATATATACATATCTATATCTATATATATAGATACTGACATAGTGCTGCACCCAGAAGATGGTCTGTGTTTGTCAATGTCCTTTTTGTTGCAGGCTCCCTTAGAATACACTTCCCGTATCTCAGGTGGCAGCTGTATGTTTTTCCTTGGAGACAATTGTGTAATGTCCCAGATAAATTTAATACAAAAAGAGAGTGAGAAGCAAACGACTTCTAGTGTAGTAGTTTAGTAACTAACAGTAGAAATTGGTCAAGATGCGTACCTAGCAAAGATATAAACCAGCTCATCAAAGACACAGGAATGGCAAGTCTAGGTCCTTGGTCCCAATGCACAATTCACATGTAGAAACGAAAAAAAATGGTGGCTCCCATGAAGTAGTATTTACGATTTCAATATTGCACGCCACATAAAATCAATAAAACTTGTACATAAAAACTAACAAATAATGGTATATATGAAGTCCCAGAATTGCTAGAGTGTCCACAGTATCTGGAAGAGAGTTCAGGTCAACACAAAACCTAAAGCATTTTGTCAATGGAGTGATATGTTAGCTGGACTTCATCAGTAAGATCCAGCAATGTAAGTGACTAGACACCATGAACCAACACACACACTGAGGGATTATGGTATAGGGCAGAGACACCAGTCAGGAATTCCCCACCAAACCATTGGGCTTCAAAGACCCAGAACATAAAGGATCTGTCAATGTGGTATGCATCTCAGGCCATGATCAGAGAAGGCAGTCTAGTGGTATTAGTATAATAAAAATCAGTTATTCACCTGGTGTTATCCAGATCCTGACTGCCCAGTACAAACCTAACCTAATCCGGGTGGCACCATGGCAGGGAAGACAGACATTGAAGCGGGTGGCTAAGATCTTAGTAAACAATTTGAGGTTGACATGTAGTAGGGAAATGGGTCTATAGCTGCTGGAGAGAGAAGGGTCTTTGCCCTCGTTATGTATTACTGTGATTGTGGTGGTGGAAGTGGCTGAACCAAAGAGGCACCATCCCTGATAGCATTAAATATGACAGTAATTTGGAGATCGGGGACGCCACTAAATTTCTTGTAGCAGTGCCCGATAAAGCTATCAGGCTGGGGGCAGAGGCTGTTTGCAATGAGGTTATTGGAGGTCGAAACCTCTTCCATGAAAATTGAAGCATTAAGGGCAGCAATGGCCTCCAGTGGTAGATGCCATAGATGATGTTCCACCAGATATCTAAAAATAAAGAAAATTAAAAAAAAAAGTTTTTATGTATAATGTATATGTTGTAAAGATGCCCTGAATAAGAATCTCATTTAAACTCAGAAAATTAAGATGACATAAATTAGTTATATTTAGAAATCCCTCATACGGGGCAGATTAAAGCACATTCAGGAAAGTATTCTTGTAGCAATATTATGTTTTCACCTTAAAACCATCTATTAGTGAAACTTTGCTGGCTATTTTAGGCAATCACAATATGCCTAATTCCAAGCAATTGTGATTGCAGTTATGATCATGTTATACCCAGTTTGAAAGTAAATTAAAACTTGTGATGAGGATAATGGCTTCACCACTTTACCAAGGAAACATAATTTCATTGTGACATTTATTAATTTTATGGTCAGAATTAATTGTAATTTAGCATGATAATCTATAATCAGGAGCTATGTACTGTCTCTAGTCCATTTAACTACATCTCCAACAGAGCATGTGAATTGTGCTATAAAATCTAACAATTACGTTGTGGTGTAATTGCAGAGGGAGATCTCACTGCGTTCGCTTATGCGCTGAGATGATTCAGTACCAGTTCACGCCTCTATGCACATAACAGTCGCTGTATAGATATTATTTCAAGCAGAATTACCATCTGTACGCTATTTTCAATATGGGGTAACAGACCAAGGGGTTTATTTACTAAGCCTTGGGTGGAGATAAAGTACCAGCCAATCCACTCCTGTCATTTTTCAAACACAGCCTGTGGATTGGCAGTTAGGAGCTGATTGGTTGGTACTTTATCTCCAGCGACTTTATCTACACCCAAGGCTTGGTAAATAGACCCCCAAATTCCAAAAGGATCATGACAATTTGGGGCAGGTATGGGACCACAAAGCACTTTGCTTGTCTAGTAAAACATTTGCAAGCAATATTACTACTGTACATCAAGGAGTCCTGTCTGAAGCTTACTGTGATAGATACCAAAAGTTATTTAATCATTTCAGATACTCTAAGAAATATAACCAAAATAAATAGAAATAGCTTAATTGTGTAGTTCCACATCAGCCTTGAGCATAAACATTGTACAACTGAAATCTGACAAATATGCCTTACATAAATCAGTGTTAATATGTAGACTGGTGTGGCATACACTGTCTATTTAATTATTATTATTATTATATATCCCTGCAAGGCAGAAGTCACTCATTGAGACTTCCGTGTTACAAGTAAATTAGCTACTGCTTCTTATTTTCAATTAAACATAACTATACAGATGTGTCCTCGTATATCTCTGCCTCCATCACACCAAACAGCCCCTCTTGGAATGCCACATCCAATGAGACTCGGCTAGCATTGTTTGCCGAAAAAGCAACACTATGTGACTAGGATACACAAGGAGACTGTGCCGATTAATTTGATATGCGACACTTGCATAGTGTACGTGACTGAGGACCAGATATACTAAGCCGTGGAGAGTCAAGTAGCAGCCAATCAGCTCCTATCTGCCATGTTACAGGCTGTGTTTGAAAAATGACAGGTGCTGGTTGGCTTATACTTTATGACTCTCCACTTTATCGCTTTTCAAGGCATAGTACATCTGTCCCTGAGGTCAGCCTCTGAATCTGCATATGAAGTGTTACAGTGCAGCGGCCATGGTTTTTCTCCAAGCCAAGTTCTGTTGTGCTTCACATACAGACTCTGTTGCACACAGATATACAAGTGTCACATATCAAATGAATCACAGTCTCCTGGTGTATCCTACTCGCATCACGTTGCAACTAAGATGTCATTCCGTCTAAAAAGACCCACTACGCTAACGGAGTTGTTCTGCACCTGTCGGCTCACTTATGCCAGGCATCTCCTGCTGCATGCCATATTGAGGCTAGATGTATGAGGACGCATCTGTATTTTGTACACCAACCCCTCCCCCATATTCTGCTGCATAGTTAGAACCATTAAATGCACAATTGACTGTTTACTGCATCTGATTGAGCATGTAAGCATTGACAGAACTCTTCCTTGTTACTTTTTTCAGAATAAAATATTGCAGAAATATAGATTTTTATGAAATTATAATAAACTTCTATTTCAAACCAGAAATGCCTTCCTCACTGCCTAAGGTTGTGTTCTAATGTAAATATGACTATATAAAATCATGATGATAGAATCAAACCTTTGAAATTAAAAATGCATTTTCATACCGCGGTAGTGCCCGGCAGGCTGCACAGTAACAGGCTCATGGACATCATAAATCGATGAGAGAAACACAAAGCTATAATAACATTACAAGTGCTTTTAAATGCCGTGTATATCTATAATAGCCCTACTTTGTGTTATGTGTGCCATGTTATGAATGCTGAGCTGTTTGTGCCATTATGAATGAGTTTATCAACCAACCACTTTCTTCCTCCTATCTGTAAGTGTAGGCAAAGCCTGGAGGTGTCGTCCACATTGCTGGCCTAGATCTACATAGACTGCATGATATAATTATGCAACATTTTAATAGGGTAAGGCAATCGCCTTTTACATTTATGTACCACAGCGAAAACACTTTTGAAAACCCATTATTTTACAAGCTGATTTTTTTTTTTTTTTAACAGAGTATGTTTATTCAATAAATTATTAACGTTACAGACATTTCAGTGTACACTGGAATACAAAGGTGGCATTATTTATTATTCTTAACAATTTATCTCCCTGATCGCTAGGAGTAGGAGGAAGCATTACTGAAGTGTACAATCCCAGTATCTGCAAACCCACAGTATACATTATTTCTGATGTCTGTAAACAGATTGTCATCAACATACATAACATTTTAAATTTTCTCCCCGATTATTTTAGCTCTACAAACCCAACTAGTAGGCTTTAGTATAGCCTACAAAAAACTCCTCAGGAAAAAAAACAAAAAAACAAATTAAGAAACTAAACAAACCTACACATTAAGAAAGACTAAAAGCATAATAATCCTAACTCGACACAACTATGGAAGAAGAGGTGCAACAGCGGTCTTTCAAAAGGGTGACGTTCACAAGGGCCATAAAGGCAGATATCGAAGGGGAATGTGAGGCCATCTACGTCCGTGCAATACGCACCTTGGCTAGGGTGCAAATACTGCAAGCATAGAATCCCTCCCACCTAGACCTGGGATCATAACCTCCCACTCCCAAAATACAGAATCGCGGGGTCAGCATGCCTCCTGGTATCCCCGTGTGTTCCAGAATCGACCCGACCCCAGCCCAGAATGCCTGCAAGGATGGACACTCCCACACAAGGTGCCAGAAGGATCCCCCAGCGGCCCCGCATTTAGGGCAAGCAGCTACATTGCCAACCCCAAACCTGGCCAACCTATCCGGCGTCATATATGATCTGTGCAAAATAAAGAGTTGTATTTGTTGAAACCTTAGCGATTTAGTGACCATACATGGGTACCCCAGCGCTTCCTCCCAGTCCCCCTCATCCATGGGGCCCAGATCTCACTCCCAGCGCTCACGAAGGCTCGAGAGAGGATCTGCGTGAAATGTTTTAAGAAGGTACGAGTAAGTGAAGGATATCACCTTAACTCGTCCCAGTGACTTAAAAAGTCTTTATGGGGAAGGGGAGGGGCACCGGGGGAGGAGCACCGGGGGAGAATCCCCGAACTGTGACTGCAAGGCGTGTCGGAGTTGAAGAAATCTATAAAAGTAAGAGCTTGGTAGACCAAACTCTTCCTTTAGTTGCTGAAACAATTTCAATATGCCATCGCTATACAGCTGGGATATGGAAACTATGGAGTACGGTGCCCACACTACCCCACCCACCAGGGACCCCAGCTCAGGAAACGAAGCGGAGTGCCAGAGGGGAGTATCCGGGTCCATACTATCGTACCCGAGCAAACCCTTCAATGCAAGCCAAATCTTCATGGCCGGAAAAACAATACGGGGGGAGAACCTGGAAGCACTCCCACCCAGCAAAACCTGCACCGGGGAAAGACCCGGATAGTAGCTCCTGAGGAACGCCCAATATAAAGTACCAGCTTCCCCATCCCGGATCCAAGTGCTAATATGCGACAACTGGGCCTCATAATAATATAATTGAAAGTTGGGTAGGGCCAAGCCACCATCAGTTTTTTGTCGAGTGAGGGTATTCAACTTTATTCTAGGCCTTTTGTTGGCCCATATCAAGGACGATAATATACTATTCAATTTCCTAAAGAAGGCCAGAGAGATTTACACAGGGGATTGCAAAAGAATATACAATAGTTTGGGCAAAACTTACAAGCTGATATTTAAAAATGATGGTTTTAGGGAGAGAAATGTATATGGTTACTGCAGTGCTGGAATTTGCACTTACCAGATCTGTGATTTTGCGCTGTGGACCTTTGGGCACAGTAAGTAGACATAATGCCTAATCATTGACGTAAGCTGGAGGGCAGCACATAGGGGTGATTCAGTCCCCACCACAATTCAGTTCCTAAATAGAAACAGAGAATTTGATGGTAGATAAGAACTACTTGGCCCATCTTGTCTGCCCTAAACACATGTACATGCACATGCTATGGTTCATTTTTGTCCTACAGTGCCAGTACATTTTTGGATTGTGGGAAGAAACTGAAGTACCAAGAGGGAAACCCACACAGGCATGGGGATAATATACAAACTCCACACCATTAGGGCCTTGGTGGGAATGACCTCAGTGCTGTGAGACCATAATGCTAGCCATTACACCATCCGTACTGCCCCTAATAGCTACATGTACCAGCACTGCCAAGTGTCTAGACATAATATTTGGTAAGGTAGTTTAACCAATGGCATCTATGCATGGGATTAAAGTCCAATATTAAGAGAACATGGATATTTCATAGTACAGTTATATGTTTTAGACTTTTGTTTACACTAAAATGCAAAATAGTTTGTATGGGGAATTTTTTGGGAGGTCTTCTTCTAGGACCACTTCAGTATAGTATCTCCTTGAAAGAGCAGCCATATTTGGACCCAGGGGGTATTTTATATAAAATGGTAACGCTCCCAATGGTGGGCCACAGACAGCAACTGAGAGCACATTAGATAGTGAGTCTTTGCACCCAGCATCATTTACTCGTCACAGCTGTGAACTTCAAATAGTAACTTTGCTTTAATGTCCGGTAACCATTGATATACCCTAATGAAGAGTGTCGCTAACAGAACTGGGTATATAAAAATAAAAAATATAGAAAAGATAGTTTGTTAAAGGTGGGTTTATCCGTTACAAGTTTATAAGCTGAAGCTTTCCTGTAAAAAGTACTTTTATATTCCTTAAATCCCTGCTGCCCAATTCCATTGGAGAATTGTGTGAGCTATTGGGACTAGCATTAAACCACTTAGAGCAGCCTGTCACTGTGCTGCAATGTGGCTCTCACACAGATCTACATTATCACACTGTCCAAGTGTACCGTTTTAGCCAGTAGTACAGTACCGTTTTTTTTAATTGTCTGTACCGGCAACGGGCTTTGTACCGGTTGCACTGTTCTATAGATTTCTATAGCAGTGCTGTGTGGACACGTCTCCTTTTCTCGTGCCCATGCCCCCTTTCATCATCTTTACCAGGTTTTAGTTCAGAGATGTTGGAAGGTATGCATTATAGGACAGATCAGAGCCACTGTTGACTTTTCTGTAC
Organism: Pseudophryne corroboree; assembly: GCF_028390025.1. Lineage (NCBI taxonomy): Eukaryota > Metazoa > Chordata > Amphibia > Anura > Myobatrachidae > Pseudophryne > Pseudophryne corroboree. Next base: position 524,153,198 of record NC_086449.1, read on the forward strand.
CGCAGCAATTATATCCTACTGTAACATGCTAAAAAGTTTCTCTGAATAAAATACTGTACAGTATAAGCAATTGTCAAAGTCTTAAAGTACCAGTGTTTTGCAACAGTATGTGTCTTCTTTAGCACCAGTAAACACACTTGATGACAATGACAATCTCTTTTAAGGTGACCTTGTGATGTGTAGGCATTTTGGAAGCTCGAGGAGGTGGTAGTGATGATGGATGCATAGATGTACCTCCAGCACTGTCTTAACATATTAACATTCAAGACAGTTAAAATGCCATCTAACTATGACAAGCAGTCTGCAGGATCAAAGGGAGATGGTTATTGTGAAATAGATTTGTTTATTCATAGAGTTTAATCTACCTATTTAATAAGGTGTAATTCGCATTACACTTCCTCAGCCTGCAGTGTTTAATGTGGTTACCAAATGTTGAGATCCCTGCCATATACAATATATGTCATCCACTGTGTGCCCAGCAGTTGTAACCTCCATAGCTTCCTGTGTGTGTTATTGGTGAAACTGAAATCTGGTGTTAAATTACACAAACACACTTACGTATTTATTTATTTATTAACAGTTTCTTATATAGCGCAGCATATTCCGTTGCGCTTTACAATTAGAGCAACAGTAATAGAACAAAACTGGGTAAAAACAGACAGACATAGAGGTAGGAAGGTCCTGCTCGCAAGCTTACACTCTATAGGGAAATAGGCATAGATACACAAGGATAGATGCTATCTATTGCATAATGGTCCACCAGATTGCTAGGTTCTTAATGGGTTGTATGATGATACCCCGCAATGTTGGCCAAGTGTCAGGAGGGTGTGAAAGTAAAGAAAGACAAGATATGTGATGTTATGTATACTGTACAGAGAGGATGTAATTAGATAGGGAAGCACTCAAGGTTATGTGGGTGGGTCTGGAATTTGATAGGCATGTCTGAAGAGGTGAGTTTTCAGGGAACGTTTAAAGATTTGGAGACTAGAGGCGAGTCTAATTGTGCGTGGGAGGGCATACCACAGAGTGGGTGAAGCCCGGATAAAGTCCTGTAATTTTGAGTGTGAACAAGTAATGCGTGTGGATGAGAGACGTAGATCTTGTGCAGAGCGGAGAGGTCGGGTAGGGAGATATTTTGAGATGAGTGAAGAGATGTATGTTGGTGCAGTTTGGTTAATAGCCTTGTATGTCAGTAAAAATATTTTATATTTAATACGGTAGAATACCGGTAACCAATGGAGGGACTGACAGAGCGGATCTGCAGACGATGAACGTCTAGCGAGGAAGATTAGCCTCGCAGCTGCATTCAAAATGGATTGTAGTGGTGAGAGCCTATGTTTGGGAAGACCGGTCAGGAGACTATTACAATAATCAATGCGGGAGATAATGAGAGCATGGATTAGAGTTTTTGCTGTGTCTTGTGTAAGATATGGTCGTATTTTGATATGTTTCTTAGATGTATGTAACATGATCTCGAGCCCGATTGAATGTGGGGAACAAAGGACAGTTCAGAGTCAAGAATGACACCTAGGCAGCGAGCTTGTGGGGTAGGGATGATTGCCGAGTTCTCAACAGTGATAGAGATATCAGGTTGGAAACTACTATTGGCCAGTGGAAATATAATTAATTCTGTTTTGGAAATATTACGTTTGAGGTGGCGAGATGTCATCCAAGATGAAATGGCAGAAAGGCATTCAGTGACACGGCCCAATACAGATGGTGACAAATCAGGGGAAGATAGGTAGATTTGAGTATCATCCGCATACACATGGTACTGAAATCCGAAAGAGTTGATTAGTTTGCCAAGAGATGTGGTATTTATAGAGAAAAGCAGATGACCTAACACTGAGCCTTGTGGTACTCCCAACTGAGAGAGGTAGTGAAGAAGAGGTGGAATCAGAGAAACGAACACTGAAGGAGCGATTAGATAGGTAGAATGAGAACCAAGAAAGGGCTGTGTCCTGAATACCTAGGGATTGTAGTGTTTGTATGCGAAGAAAGTGGTCAACAGTGTCAAAAGCAGCAGAGAGATCAAGGAGAATAAGTAGAGTAATGTCCTTTAGATTTAGCAGTGACCAAATCATTCACTACCTTAGTCAGTGCTGTCTCTGTGGAGTGTTGGGCCCGAAATCCTGACTGAAGTGGGTCCAGTAGGCTGTGTGAGTTAAGAAAGTGTGTGAGGCGAGTGTAGGCAAGTCTCTCAAGTAGCTTGAGGGGCATGGGAGCTGAGAGATGGGGCGGTAGTTTGAGAGAGAGTTCGGGTCAGAGTTTGATCATAAGCATTATATTTTCTTATATGTTTGAAGCAATTTTGTCAAATATTTTGGTAATACTTGTAAAGTAATGAAGAACAGATTGCAAAGTAGCAACATAAATAGATTGCTTCCAAGAAACTGTTACAGTGCAGAATGATTTTCGTCCCTTCTGTCATGTCTGTTGCCATGTTGTTGAATATACACAGTGCAAGTTGTTATATAATGTTGCAGATAGGACTTTCAGCTTTACACAAAATGCAAATGGTTTACTGTACAAATCACAAAGCCAAAATACTATAATACAGACCTGCTAAGATGTAGCAATCATACTAGCAAGCATTAAATAAATATTGTTAACCTGTTGGTAATGAATATTTGCAAATGACATGCTGCAATTCGGGTAAATGTTTTTAAGTCACTGACTGTGCCATTTAAGAATCAATTGTGGTTCTTGTCATAGTGTGACAGTCTGTTACTACTTGGCAAACACATCTAGCTTAGTTATTTGGTATATAGGTCACTTGAAATGTTATTGAAATGTAAAGGGACAGTGCATTTCCCTGCACTTATACAGCCTGTGAGGCGCTCATCCATCAAACTCTTATCATCTTCTATTACTGCCAATTGAGCTTCATTTGACCTCTGCTTCTATATGAATTTTCTGGATTCCATCCATAAACTGTCTCCATAATGATACCTATAACATTGAAATAGACAAACTATATTTTAAAATCTTTTAGCTCATTTCTATTATTTTTCAGGCTTTCTAAGAAATAGCATACTTTTGTCAGTAGGATAAAATTCACAATTTACCTGACACGTGCTGGGGCCAGCGCTAGGGATAATATATACACTACCCAGACACGTTCACTTCTCCTGTACAGCTACGGGTTACAAGAAATGAAGTCAAGTGGGTTTTACGAATTATCTATAACAGCTTTTTATCAAATGGGATAGATGTTAAAATCTTTTAAATGTAGATTTCTCTAACGTCCTAAGTGGATGCTGGGGACTCCGTAAGGACCATGGGGAATAGCGGCTCCGCAGGAGACTGGGCACAAAATTAAAGCTTTAGAACTACCTGGTGTGCACTGGCTCCTCCCCCTATGACCCTCCTCCAAGCCTCAGTTAGATTTTTGTGCCCGAACGAGAAGGGTGCACACTAGGTGGCTCTCCTGAGCTGCTTAGTGAAAAGTTTAGTTTTAGGTTTTTTATTTTCAGTGAGACCTGCTGGCAACAGGCTCACTGCATCGAGGGACTAAGGGGAGAAGAAGCGAACTCACCTGCGTGCAGAGTGGATTGGGCTTCTTAGGCTACTGGACATTAGCTCCAGAGGGACGATCACAGGCCCAGCCATGGATGGGTCCCAGAGCCGCGCCGCCGGCCCCCTTACAGAGCCAGAAGACAGAAGAGGTCCGGAAAATCGGCGGCAGAAGACGTCCTGTCTTCAACAAGGTAGCGCACAGCACTGCAGCTGTGCGCCATTGCTCTCAGCACACTTCACACTCCGGTCACTGAGGGTGCAGGGCGCTGGGGGGGGGGCGCCCTGAGACGCAATAAAAACACCTTGGATGGCAAAAAATGCATCACATATAGCTCCTGGGCTATATGGATGCATTTAACCCCTGCCAGAATACATAGAAAAACGGGAGATAAGGCCGCCGATAAGGGGGCGGAGCCTATCTCATCAGCACACTGGCGCCATTTTCCCTCACAGCTCCGTTCGAGGGAAGCTCCCTGGCTCTCCCCTGCAGTCACTACACGACAGAAAGGGTTAAAAAAGAGAGGGGGGGCACTAATTACGCGCAGTATTAAAGATACAGCAGCTATAAGGGGAAAAACACTTATATAAGGTTATCCCTGTATATATATATAGCGCTCTGGTGTGTGCTGGCAAACTCTCCCTCTGTCTCCCCAAAGGGCTAGTGGGGTCCTGTCCTCTATCAGAGCATTCCCTGTGTGTGTGCTGTATGTCGGTACGTTTGTGTCGACATGTATGAGGAGAAAAATGATGTGGAGACGGAGCAGATTGCCTGTAATAGTGATGTCACCCCCTAGGGGGTCGACACCTGAGTGGATGAACTGTTGGAAGGAATTACGTGACAGTGTCAGCTCTGTATAAAAGACAGTGGTTGACATGAGGCAGCCGGCTACTCAGCTTGTGCCTGTCCAGACGTCTCATAGGCCGTCAGGGGCTCTAAAGCGCCCGTTACCTCAGATGGCAGATATAGACGCCGACACGGATACTGACTCCAGTGTCGACGGTGAAGAGACAAATGTGACTTCCAGTAGGGCCACACGTTACATGATTGAGGCAATGAAAAATGTTTTACACATTTCTGATAATACGAGTACCACCAAAAAGGGTATTATGTTCGGTGAGGAAAAACTACCTGTAGTTTTCCTGAATCTGAGAAATTAAATGAGGTGTGTGATGATGCGTGGGTTTCCCCCCATAACAACTGATAATTTCTAAAATGTTATTGGCATTATATCCTTTCCCGCCAGAGGTTAGGGTGCGTTGGGAAACACCCCCTAGGGTGGATAAAGCGCTCACACGCTTGTAAGGGCTCTACCCTCTCCTGAGATGGCCGCCCTTAAGGATCCTGCTGATAGAAAGCAGGAGGGTATCCTAAAATGTATTTACACACATACTGGTGTTATACTGCGACCAGCAATCGCCTCAGCCTGGATGTGCAGTGCTGGGTTGGCGTGGTCGGATTCCCTGACTGAAAATATTGATACCCTAGATAGGGACAGTATATTTTTGCCTATAGAGCATTTAAAAGATGCATTTCTATATATGCATGATGCACAGCGGAATATTTGCCGACTGGCATCAAGTCTAAGTGCGTTGTCCATTTCTACCAGTAGAGGGTTATGGACACGACAGTGGTCAGGTGATGCGGATTTCAAACGGCATTTGGAAGTATTGCCTTATTAAGGGGAGGAGTTATTTGGGGTCGGTCTTTCAGACCTGGTGGCCACGGCAACAGCTGGGAAATCCACGTTTGTACCCCAGGTCGCCTCTCAACATGAGAAGACGCCGTATTATCAGGCGCAGTCTTTTCGTGGACAAGCGGGCAAAAGGTTCCTCATTTCTGCCCCGTGACAGAGGGAGAGGAAAAAGGCTGCAGAAATCAGCCAGTTCCCAGGAACAGAAACCCTCTCCCGCCTCTGCCAAGCCCTCAGTATGACGCTGGGGCTTTACAAGCAGAATCAGGCACGGTGGGGGGCCCGTCTCAATGAATTTCAGCGCGCAGTGGGCTCACTCGCAAGTAGACCCCTGGATCCTTCAGGTGATATCTCAGGGGTACAAATTGGAATTCGAGACGTCTCCCCCTCGCCGTTTCCTAAAGTCGGCTTTACCGATGTCTCCTTCTGACAGGGAGACAGTTTTGGAAGCCATTCACAAGCTGTATTCCCAGCAGGTGATAATCAAGGTACCCCTCCTGCAACAGGGAACGGGGTATTATTCCACACTGTTGTGGTACCGAAGCCGGACGGCTCGGTGAGACCGATTCTAAATCTAAAATCTTTGAACACTTACATACAGAGGTTCAAATTCAAGATTGAGTCACTCAGAGCAGTGATTGCGAACCTGGAAGAAGGGGACTACATGATGTCTCGGGACATCAAGGATGCTTACCTTCATGTCCAAATTTACCCTTCTCACCAAGGGTACCTCAGGTTTATGGTACAGAACTGTCACTATCAGTTCAGACGCTGCCGTTTGGATGGTCCACGACACCCAGGGTGTTTACCAAGGTAATGGCCGAAATGATGATATTCCTTCGAAGGAAGGGAATTTTAGTTATCCCTTACTTGGACGATTCCCTGATAAGGGTAAGATCCAGGGAACAGTTGGAGGTCGGTGTAGCACTATCTCAGGTAGTGTTGCGGCAGCACGATTGGATTCTCAATATTCCAAAATCGCAGCTGGTTCCGACGACTCGTCTTCTGTTCCTATGGATGATCCTGGACACAGTCCAGAAAAAGGTGTTTCTCCCGGAGGAGAAAGCCAGGGAGTTATCCGAGCTAGTCAGGAACCTCCTAAAACCGAGCCAAGTCTCAGTGCATCAATGCACAAGGGTTCTGGGTAAAATGGTGGCTTCCTACGAAGCAATCCCATTCGGCAGATTCCACGCAAGAACTTTCCAGTGGGACCTGCTGGACAAATGGTCCGGGTCGCATCTTCAGATGCATCAGCGGATAACCCTGTCACCAAGAACAAGGGTGTCCCTCCTGTGGTGGTTGCAGAGTGCTCATCTTCTAGAGGGCCGCAGATTTGGCATTCAGGACTGGGTCCTGGTGACCACGGATGCCAGCCTGCGAGGCTGGGGAGCAGTCACACAGGGAAGGAATTTCCAGGGCTTATGGTCAAGCCTGGAGACATCACTTCACATAAATATCCTGAAGCTAAGGGCCATTTACAATGCTCTAAGCTTAGCAAGACCTCTGCTTCAAGGTCAGCCGGTGTTGATCCAGTCGGACAACATCACGGCAGTCACCCACGTAAACAGACAGGGTGGCACAAGAAGCAGGAGGGCAATGGCAGAAGCTGCAAGGATTCTTCGCTGGGCGGAAAATCATGTGATAGCACTGTCAGCAATTCCGGGAGTGGACAACTGGGAAGCAGACTTCCTCAGCAGACACGACCTCCACCCGGGAGAGTGGGGACTTCACCCAGAAGTCTTCCACATGATTATAAACCGTTGGAAAAAACTCGACAGGTATTACGCCAGGTCAAGGGACCCTCAGGCAATAGCTGTAGACGCTCTGGTAACACCGTGGGTGTACCAGTCAGTGTATGTGTTCCCTCATCTGCCTCTCATACCCAAGGTACTGAGATTGATAAGATGGAGAGGAGTAAGCACTATATTCATGGCTCCGGATTGGCCAAGAAGGACTTGGTAACCGGAACTTCAAGAGATGCTCACGGAGGATCCGTGGCCTCTACCTCTAAGAAGGGACCTGCTCCAGCAAGGACCCTGTCTGTTCCAAGACTTACCGCGACTGCGTTTGACGGCATGGCGGTTGAACGCCGGATCCTGAAGGAAAAAAGGCATTCCGGATGAAGTCATCCCTATCCTGATCAAAGCCTGGAAGGATGTAACCGCAAAACATTATCAGCGCATTTGGCGAAAATATGTTGCGTGGTGCGAGGCCAGTAAGGCCCGACGGAGGAAATTCAACTGGGTCGATTCCTACATTTCCTGCTAACAGGAGTGTCTATGGGCCTGAAATTGGGGTCCATTAAGGTTCAAATTTCGGCCCTGTCAATTTTCTTCCAAAAAGAACTAGCTTCAGTCCCTGAAGTTCAGACGTTGTAAAAGGGGTACTGCATATACAGCCTCCTTTTGTGCCTCCAGTGGCACTTTGGGATCTCAATGTAGTTTTTGGGTTCCAAAAAGTCACATTGGTTTGAACCACTTAAATCTGTGGAGTTAAAATATCTCACATGGAAAGTGGTCATGCTGTTGGCCCTGGCCTGGGCCAGGCGCGTGTCAGAATTGGCGGCTTTATCCTGTAAAAGCCCTTATCTGATTTTCCATTCGGACAGGGCGGAATTGAGGACTCGTCCTCAGTTTCTCCCTAAGGTGGTTTCAGCGTTTCACCTGAACCAACCTATTGTGGTGCCTGCGGCTACTAGGGACTTGGAGGACTCCAAGTTGCTAGACGTTGTCAGGGCCCTGAAAATATATGTTTCCAGGACGGCTGGAGTCAGAAAATCTGACTCGCTGTTTATCCTGTATGCACCCAACAAGCTGGGTGCTCCTGCTTCTAAGCAGACTATTGCTCGTTGGATTTGTAGTACAATTCAGCTTGCACATTCTGTGGCAGGCCTGCCACAGCCAAAAATCTGTAAATGCCCACTCCACAAGGAAGATCGGCTCATCTTGGGCGGCTGCCCGAGGGGTCTCGGCTTTACAACTTTGCCGAGCAGCTACTTGGTCAGGAGCAAATACGTTTTGTAAAATTCTACAAAATTGATACCCTGGCTGAGGAGGACCTGGAGTTCTCTCATTTGGTGCTGCAGAGTCATCCGCACTCTCCCGCCCGTTTGGGAGCTTTGGTATAATCCCCATGGTCCTTACGGAGTCCCCAGCATCCACTTAGGACGTTAGAGAAAATAAGAATTTACTTACCGATAATTCTATTTCTCGTAGTCCGTAGTGGATGCTGGGCGCCCATCCCAAGTGCGGATTGTCTGCAATACTGGTACATAGTTATTGTTACCAAAAAATCGGGTTATTGCTGTAGTGAGCCATCTTTTCTAGAGGCTCCTCTGTTATCATGCTGTTAACTGGGTTTAGATCACGAGTTGTACGGTGTGATTGGTGTGGCTGGTATGAGTCTTACCCGGGATTCAAAATCCTTCCTTATTGTGTACGCTCGTCCGGGCACAGTATCCTAACTGAGGCTTGGAGGAGGGTCATAGGGGGAGGAGCCAGTGCACACCAGGTAGTTCTAAAGCTTTACTTTTGTGCCCAGTCTCCTGCGGAGCCGCTATTCCCCATGGTCCTTACGGAGTCCCCAGCATCCACTACGGACTACGAGAAATAGAATTATCGGTAAGTAAATTCTTATTTTCATTATTCTAACCCTTATCTATGGAATTAGGTCTCGTTTATATATGAATTTGTAACACTGGTTTGTATTCCCCAAAAAAACCTGAGAAAAAATGTGTATAAATAAGGAAATAGCAATAGGCAGCTGTCTATTCTGCTACCCTAAGAAATATATAGATCTAAAATCTGCCCGTTACCATGTGTTGTACGCACATTATTATATTTATCTATTTAGAATATGCATATACACATATTAAAGTTCCCACAGCAGTTTCTTCAGTTATTTTCCCTTGCTAGAAAACATTCCTGTTACAGGAAAATCCAAAGTGATGTTGCCCTCTTCACGGAAACTGCCGGAGCAGGATTCTGGAGAGGATGAGGAGGAGGATATGCAGGTGGGCGAGTAGAATGAGGAGGAAATCCTCCAGTACTTCACTTACTCAGAGTGACTGCAAAGCACTTTTGATTAGTGTCAGGGACATAGTGAACGAGGCTGAAAGAAAGGAGCTGACTGAGAAGAAAACTGCAGCAGAATTACAGGGATGAACCACATCAGGCTGTGTCAGCACAAAATACCATTAATGTTCATTCTGATATATCAGAGCACACATTCATGCTTTATAAAAATCCAGTTTCATTTTCAAGATTAGAATAACAGGAAATGCTGCAACAAGTAGCACAATTGTGGTATTACTGACTCTATGGAACCCATACAGATAAAGAGCACTAAGACGGATTGTATTTAACACATTTTCTGTTACGTCCCAGAGGATACTGGGGTCCATTTAGTACCATGGGGTATAGATGGGTCCACTAGGAGCCATGGGCAAATTAAGAATTTGATAGTGTGGGCTGGCTCCTCTCTTTGCCCCTCCTACCAGACTAAGTTTAGAAAATGTGCCTGGAGGAGCCGGTCATGCTGAAGGAAGCTCCTGAAGAGTTTTCTGCATTTATTTTATATGTTTGTTATTTTCAGGCAGGACTGGATGGCACCAGCCTGTCTGCTTCGTGGGACATAGTGGGGGGAACGGCCCAACCTCTTGAAGAGTTAATGGTCCCGTTCCCCGCTGACAGGACACTGAGCTCCTGAGGAAACTTTTTACAAGCCCATCACGGCAAGCGTACAGTTCCGCAGCACGCCGCCACCCCTAACAGAGCCTGAAGAATGAAGAGTGAGACGACTGAGCTGGCCGTTATGGCGGCATGAGGGTACGGAGACGCACGGCTTCTAAAAGGGGCGGAATGCTACTCCGGACACCGTACACAACTGTGTCCCCGTACACTGTATCCAGTATCCATACTTGCACAACAGCCTTAAAACGGTTTTCTCCATTTTAAGCACCAGATTCCTCAGCCAGTATAAAAAAAGCGGGAAGATGGCACGCCATTGAAGGGGCGGGGCTTCACTATGAGAGGATCCAGCAGCTCACCAGCGCTATTTTCCCTCTTCAGTGAACACAGACGCTGACAGGACAGGGACGCGCAGCTCCTCCAGTGTGCCTCCAAATTAACTCAGCGGTACCAGGGGGTCATAGCAGAGGGGGAGCGATTACTAGTGTACTATATCTTAGTCTGCGACCTGGCTAAGCTTGGCATTAACGATAAGGGCACGGTGGGGGCTGGCTCCAAACAACTCTGCGTCTCCCTGAAGGGCTCATTGTGGGTTAATTGTGCTTAACCTTTCGTGTGTGTGTGTGTGTGTGTGTGTGTGTGTGTGTGTGTGTGTGTGTGTGTGTGCTGTCACATTACATTATGTCAGGCAAAGAGTGTGTGTCTTGTACCATAGAGTGTTCCTCTTCATCAGGGGGCTCACTACTGGGTACTCAGGGTTCACAGACTAGCGGGGCTGAACTGGAATGGGTGATCTCAACTCTTTCTACAAAATTGTCCCACAATGAGAAAGAGACGCAATGCTTAAAACAGGCTGTGGATGAGTTTATGAACAGAGACTCAATCCCCAAGACAGCGTCTCAATCCCCTCCAATTTGTCCGCAAAAGCGATCTCTGGCCCATATCCTGCAGTCTGACACTGACAGGTCAGACATGGAGGAGAGGGAGGTGGACTCAGAGGGGGATGGATGCAGCTCTGGCACACGGAATAGAGGCTCTAATAGAGGCTATCAGAGATGTTCTGCATATTCCTGATAAGGTGTCAGGGGAGTGTGAGGAATCTTATTTCAATGTAAAAAAGAAGTCCTTAGTCACTTTTCCTGCGTCCAAAGGAATTGAATACCCTGTTTGAAGAACCTTGGGTTAATCCTGATAAGTTTCAGTTCCCTAAAAGGTTACTCTCATCTTTTCCTTTTCCTCTGGAGGATAGGAAAAAATTGGAAAATCCACCGATAGTGGACGCATCAGTCTCTAGGCTGTCACGTAAAATTGTATTGCCTGTTCCTGGTGCAGCCTCCGTAAAGGATACGGCTGATCGTAAAATTGAGACTACACTCAAATCATTGTACACAGCTGCTGGGGTGGCCCAAAGACCCACTATTGCATGTGCGTGAATCTCTAAAGCCATTGCAAAATGGTCAGGTAACCTAAATGAGGGGTTAGATTCCTTATCTAGGGAGGATGTTGTCTTACTCCTGCAGCATATACAGGACTCTGCGAACTTTATGGTGGAAGCCATAAAGGAAATAGGCGTGCTTAACGCATGCACCACCGCTATGGCAGTGTCGGCACGCAGAGGCTTGTGGCTACGCCAGTGGACTGTTGACGCGGATTCCAAGAAAGGCGTGGAAGGCCTTCCATTCACAGGAGAGGGCTTGTTCGGAGATGAATTAGACAAATAGATCTCCACAGCTACTGCAGGTAAGTCTACGTATCTTCCTTCCGCAGCCCCCCCCCCCCCCCCCCCCCCAACCAAGAAGACTTATTCAGCTTCTAAGTTACAGTCCTTTCGGACTGCCAAATTTGACGGCAAATCCAGAGGTGCTTCTATGTCCTCCAGCGTCGCAAGAGGTAAACCACGCAAACCAGCAACAGCAGATGCTCAGGCTCTGCTTCCTAAAAGACTTTAGCATGACGGTGGACCGCAATGCCTGGAGGGCTGTCAGGTGGGAGCTCGCCTACAATTCTTCAGTCAAATCTAGTAAAATTTGTGCCAGGATCCATGGGTCATAAATCTTATTTCCCAGGGATGCAGACTGGAGTTCCAAGAGCTCCCACCTCACAGATTCTACAAATCAGGCTTGCCAGTTTCACAAGAGGCAAGTATAACTTTATAACATGCTACCCAAAAATTGGTACAGAGTCACGTCATTGTTCCAGTTCCACCTCATCAGCTAAACTAGGAAACAAGGGGTACTATTCCAACTTGTTTGTTGTACCGAAACTGGACAGTTCGTAAGACTAGTTTTGAACCTCAAGTCGTTGAACCCGTACTTACGAGTGTTCAAATTCAAGATGGAGTCTCTGAGAGCGGTGATCTCAGGTCTGGAGGAGGGAAAATTCCTAGTGTCTCTGGATATCAAGGATGTGTACCTTCACATTCCGATCTGGCCGCCTCATCAGGCTTACCTACGGTTTGTACTGCAGGACTATCACTACCAGTTCCAGGCCCTGCCATTTGGTCTCTCCACTGCACCGAGGGTGTTCACCAAGGTGATGGCAGAGATTATGTTTCTACTCCGCAAACAGGGAGTGAACATAATTCCGTACCTGGACGGTCTCCTGATAAAGGCTGTTTCCAGGGAGCAGTTGTTGGAGAACATTGGTCTCACAACCAGTTTACTCCTGGATAATGGGTGGATTCTGAACCTACCAAAATCTCACCTAGAACCAATGCAGAAGCTTCATTTCCTGGGAATGATACTGGACACAGAGTCTCAGAAAGTGTTCCTTCCTTTTGAAAAGGCAATGGTAATCCAGTCGATGGTTTGGGCCGTCTTGAAGCCGACCTGAATCTCAGTACATCTCTGCATCCGCCTTCTGGGGAAAAGGGTGTCTTCTTACGAAGCAATTCAGTATGGAAGGTTTCATGCAAGGCCCTTCCAGCTGGATCTGTTGGACAAATGGTCTGGATCGCATCTTCACATGCACCAGAGGATTCGTCCGTCGCCGAAAGCCAGGATCTCCCTCCTGTGGTGGCTACAAACTTCTCACCTAGTGAAGGGTCAAGGGTTCGGGATTCAGAATTGGATACTTTTAACCACAGACTCAAGCCTCAGAGGTCGGGGTGCAGTCATCCAGGGGGTACAGTTTCAGGGAAGATGGTCAAGTCAGGAAGTCATCCTTCCAATAAACATCCTGGAGCTCAAGGCTATATACAGTCCCTTCTGCAGGCCTTATCTCTTCTTCAGAATCAGGCCATTTAAGTCCAGTCGGACAATGTGACGGCGGTAACGTACATAAGCCGACAGGGCGAAATGAAAAGCAGAGCCGCAATGTCAGAGGTGTCAAGAATTCTCCTCTGAGCAGAAAAACACGCCATGGCGTTGTCGGTGATCTTCATTCCATGAGTAGACAACTGGGAAACATGCACCCGGGGGAATGGGGCCTCCACCCAGAGGTGTTCCAGTGGCTAACACGTCGGTGGGGGGTTGGAGGAAATGGGGATGACTCCGCACCAGTCATGAGTGGATGAAAGTATATTGATTAGTGAAGACCAGCAATTCGCATTTTATATGGCTAATTGCTCAATATTAAACCTGCTTGTGGTGCACCAAAGAGTCAGTAATCAAGTAGACGTACAAAGGAGAAAATAAAAAAGTCTCTTGGTTGGGGCACTCTTGAAGAAAAGGACGTATGTCAGTATGTATAATAATAGAAACATAAGATATAACTTTTATTCAAAATATTTTAAAAAATAATTTTATAAAATAGTCCCCTATCACAAAGAGATTACTAAAATACTGATGAATATCAGTGTAAATATTAGCAGCAGCGGTGACGGGAATTAATAACCCGTGTAAACAGTCCTATTTTGACTAGTATTGCGCAGCCCATGCGGACTTATGCTGTCATATACTACTGGTAAACTATTATCACCCTTTTTTTTTCAGCATAGATATAATTAAGGGCATGTGAGAGTAACCGCCAATGGTAAATTATTATAGGAGAGCAAAGCAACAGGATGAATCTGCTGTCAATGTTAGACCAGAGTGTCCCCAAATCTCCAGCCTACTACACAGAGTATTCCCAGGTGGTCTCTCGCCTGGTACTGACCCGGCCCTATACTGTATAGCTTCCAAGATCGGACGAGATTGGGCACATGCAGTATGGTATGATAGTAGGTCAAAGGAATACTGAATGCCTCTCCTCCAGAATCATTGATGAGAGTTCGTGAAGAAAGTCAAAAGAAAACAGAGCGGGATCTGCTGTTGGTGTTAGGCAGTAGAATAAGCCTACCAGTTGGAGAACTGCCGTAGGCAAGGTTACTGAATCAAAAATGAGAGTCCCTGAAAAGAGAATGTGAGAGGAATTGTCCTCTGTTGTACCTATTGGCGATATAAGAGCACTGGTATAGCCCTTCCCATGAACTGGGAATAAATATATTTGAACTTAAGGCTGGAACCCGTTTGGACAGATTAAATTCGAAAAATACACCTTCTGGAAAATCAGTAATTTTTGTGACAATGATGTGGTAATACCACCTTAAACTAAGCAATTTACCAACACCACTGTTCTATGGATGCTGGAACATAAGGTCCAAAACATAGGACAAAATTGATCATATATTGTTTCCCAGTGTATACTGCTTATGTTTTGTTCACAAAGTTCCTATATGAATATATAGATTTTTGGAGCGAAGCATATAACTTGATGAATACAGGCTCTTATATCAACATAGAATTCCACAGAAACTCTTATATATATATGGGTGTGGTCACAATGGTGTGCAAATACACCTTAGGATATCCATATGGTATCGCTAAACGGTCAATTAGGATTCCAACAAGGGGATAAACTAATCCTTATATGTACTCAGGTCACAGAGAAATCAGAGAGAGCAATAAACAGATACAACACATCTTGCTTATGTACAAAAGGGCTGTTGTATTGAGATTACCAATAATTAATGTTGTCAGTAAACTCTGACTCACGTATATGAAACCTGGTATTGGGCAATAATACTGACATCTGCAGCTTTCCTATGCAAATATTGCCAAAGGAGAGCATGCACATTGGAGAGTGCTATTGTCTACAAGTGGTAGTGGTCCGCACTGGGGCCAGTAATCGGACACCTCTCTTGGTGCATATGCTGTGTGATATGTTACCAATACCTCTGCTTCACGATGTTTGCATGATGAAGTGCGCTGTAAAGTAGCCGCCCCTGCTGCCGCGATCGTGACCACGGGGAGGAGCGCCTGGTATGAAGCTGTGGAGGAACTGCTCGTGCCGCCGCTACTCCGTGAGCTCTGGACTAGTTCACTATTCCTTGTGCTGGATTGCTGCTGAGGGACGTCGGTGGGGGTATCCATAAATCGACATGATGGCCTCTCGACTCAACAAGAAGTTCAAGCGGTATTGTTCCAGGTCGGGGGACCTGGAACAATACAAGCTGTAGCGGTCGACGCCCTGACAACTCCGTGGGTGTACAAGCTGGTGTACTTGTTTCCTCCCCTTCCTGTGATCCCAAGAATTCTCAAAAGAATAAAAAGGAAAAGAGTTCAAGCAATTCTCATTGCTCCGGACTGGCCGCGAAGGGCCTGGTATTCGGATCTTCTCGATATGCTAATCGAAGATCCGTGGCCTCTGCCTCTTCGAGAGGATCTTCTGCAACAGAGCCCGTTTGTCTATCAAGACATACCATGGCTACATTTGACGGCATGGAAGTTGAATGGCTGATTCTACCCTGGATAGGGATTCCTGACAAAGTCATCCCGACTATGATCCAGGCCAGGAAGGGGATAACGTCAAAGTATTACCATTGTATCTGGAAAAAATATTTCTCTTGGTGTGAGAGCAGACATTATTCCACGGTGGAATTTCATCTGGGACGTTTCCTGCTTTTTCTGCAGTCGGGAGTTAATGTGGGCCTACGCCTAGGCTCCATAAAAGTTCAGATTTCGGCCTTGTCTATTTTCTTTCAGAAACAATTGGCTTCTCTCCCTGAGGTCCAGACGTTTTTGAAAGGTGTTCTTCACATCCAACCTCCCTTTGTGCCTGCCACGGCACCTTGGGATCTCAATGTGGTTCTGACATTCCTCCAATCGGACTGGTTTGAACCGTTACAGTATGTAGACATTAAGTATCTTACGTGGAAGACCGTCACACTGTTGGTCTTGGCTTCGGCAAGGCACGTGTCAGAGCTAGGGGCGTTGTCTCACAAGAGCCGCTACTTTATTTTCCATGAGGACAGAGCTGAACTCAGGACTCGTCAGCAATCCCTTCCTAAGGTGGTGTCGGCGTTTCACATCAACCAGCCAATTGTGGTCCCGGTTTTTACTGACACCTCTGCTACTTCAAAGTCCTTGGACGTTGTAAGGGCTTTGAAGGTATATTTAAAGCAAACTGCTCGTCACAGGAAATTGGACTCGCTGTTCGTTCTATATGATGCCAACAAGACACTGTGTCCTGCTTCAAAGCAGTCAATTGGCCGCTGGATCAGGCTCACTATCCAACATGCTTATTCCACGGTAGGCTTGCCGATTCCAAAATCTGTACAGGCCCACTCTACTAGGTTGGTGGGTTCCTCTTGGGCAGCTGCCCGTGGTGTCTGCTGAGCAGCTACTTGGTCGGGTTCAAACACGTTTGCCAAGTTTTATAAGTTCGATACCTTGGCCTCTGAGGACCTTCAGTTTGGTCAGTCAGTTCTGGAGGAACCTCAGCACTCTCCCACTCAGTTTGGGAGCTTTGGTACTTCCCCATGGTACTAAATGGATTCCCAGTATCCCCTACGACGTAAGAGAAAATAGGATTTAAATGACCTATTGGTATATCCTTTTCTCGTAGTCCGTAGGGGTTACTGGGCGCCCACCCAGTGCTTTGTTCTTCCTGCACGGTTACTTGGTTAACTACTGTTGTTTGGTTCAGCTCTTGCTGTTCCAGTTTACAAGTTTGGTTAGCATGGCTTTCCTCTTGTTCTGGTTGTGCTGGTTCGAAATCTCACCACTTTTCCTCTCTATTTCCTTCTCTCAAAGTATGTCCATCTCCTCGGGCACAGTTTCCTAGACTGAGTCTGGTAGGAGGGGCATAGAGGGAGGAGCCAGCACACATTTTCAAACTTCTATAGTGCCCATGGCTCCAAGTGGACCTGTCTATACCCCATGGTAGTAAATGGATTCCCAGTATCCCCTATGGACTACGAGAAAAGGATTTACCGGTAGGTAATTAAAATTCTATTATTACAGCTACTAGAACCTGCCATGATTGAGCTGCATAGAGCCCATTGGTCCCTAAAGCCAAAAAGCTAGCGCTGTCCTAGAAGTGCTGTTACATACAAAGATGCCATTATGTAGCAGGCAGAATAAATGGCCCATATTAAATGCACAGTTACGGCAATACATCACTTATCGAAGTCATCCAGCCTCTAGGACCCATGGCTCCAAGCAAGATCTCAAGACACTCAGCATGCCAAGAATATCACACATTTGAAAACTGGGACTATATAAATCGTAATTAGGCTTTATGTTCTTTCTCACTGTACAAGCTACCTATCCCTCTAATGGCATTTGACACTTTCTTTAAATAACGCTCCTAGTTTGTAAGAGAGCCTTGTGGATGCAACCATATCTTTCTCTGAGAGCAGTTGGCACCAGCATGTCGACATGGGCATACTGTCGGCAGTCTATCTTAGTTTTAGGCTGAGGTTAGGGATCATCCGTTGAAACCGCTATGGTAAAATGCAGGCTGTCAACATTCACAGTGTTGACATAATGTTCATGTCGACATTCAGCATTTGTGCTTGTAACCTCCTTCACTTGTGCATGAAGGCATTGGTCTCTATTGCAGTGCCATGAGTGTCCTCCACCATTTACCGTATACATTAAGGCACCAGAACTTACTTTTTTTCCTGGTTGTAATTTGTTATCTCGATATTCTCTGGCCAACATCGTTGAGGTTTCAGTTTCCCGCTGAACATCATTGCTGGCATATTTTGATAAGCAAATAAGAATTTGTGCATCTTCTGTTGTAATGTAATTTTATCATCCCTACAATAGTTGTCTTAAATGCTGACACATTTTTCCAGCTAATTCATTGGTGGCTGACTAAGTGTGGTATTGCAATGAAGTACTTTTATGACTTTCTTACTTTTCAAGAATCTCGGGAATTCTTCTGAAACTAAGACACCTCCTTATCGCTACATATTGGGGAATGTAGTTCTCAGACTAACAATAGTTTTTCTGAGAGGGTGTTTATTTCAGGCAACCTGGAACGTGTATCCTCCATTAGAACAAACATGATCGATGAGTGAACCTGCAAAATCCTTATGAACTCTTTGCCATAGGGATGAGAGTAATCCACAAGGGTGTCACAGTACAGTTTTGAATCTTTTGACATCCTTGATGATCTTCAGTTACTGCTTCATTGATTCTAGGCCATCATATGTAAATTGTATTTAAGGCCATTTTCCTGTAACAAGGTAAAACTGTTAATGTATAAAGCATTGTAGCCACTATTAACCACACATTAAAAAATTTTTTACATACAGATAATTGATCTCTTCTTTCTGAGAATTTAAGATACAATAGGCAGTATCCTATTACCCGCGGTCATTGACGCTGCCTCAGGCAGGCAAAACCAAATCCCCAAAATCAGGCCCGTTTTAATGGGAAAACGGGGCTGCTGCAGCCAAAAACACACAGGTTTCATTGAACTTGTGTGTTTTCATGAGGAAAGATATTTTTTTACAGACGATCCTAATTGAATAGCCTGTAAAAAAAAAACAACTGGTGAAACATCAGGAAAAGTACAAAAAACAGACATTTTTCGCGCCCAATGTTTTACCGTGGCTATTAGGATACCGCCCAATAAGTTGCCATGCTTCCTTTTACTTTACTGCCATAGTCTTAAGATAACACTGGATCATTGCTGTTTTATCAGTTGATGACTACATTAGGCTTTGAAAGCTGATCTACCAATATACAGTGATAGCTATCTACTCAGGAGCGGATTTCCCGCTAGGCAAACAAGGCACCTGCTTAGGGTCCGGGGTATCTCAAGGGACCCGCAAACACAGCTAATTCATGGAGCAATTTTTTATTGCCGGCGTAGAGTACTCCTGCCAGACTGCCCCCCCCCCCCCCTTCCATTTTATGTGTACACACCAGTGCTGATTGGGAGCCGGCATCAGCGCATGACAACCACCAGTGTGAGATGAAGGTAGGCCCCGCCTCCAGTTGTTCATACAGCTCAAACTGGTGTCTCGCTGATGGTGGCTGCCTGATTAGTGTACAGTGCGGGCCTGACGCCTCACCCGCAGTGCACCGCTGCGGAAAAGGCCCCACTCCACCACCCAGCTCCTGAACTGAGGCCATACAGGTATCGCTGGCAGCCTCTTCACCAGATTGCATCAGCAGCCGGAGACTGAGACGCTGCTTAGGAGGCTGCTGCCTGAGTGCTGAGGAGCTGCTGTCGATGTGCAGGGCCAGGAAGGTTCAGCAACCCCTGGTGAGTGTTCCATGTCCCTAGCCCAGTGTCCCCATCTCCCCTAGCGCATTGCCCCCCTATCTCACCATCCCACACCTATCCCAGTGTCTCCCTCTCCAACCTAGTGTTTCCCACCATCACCCTGCCAGCTCAGTGTCATCCCCCCCCCCAACCAGCCCACTGCCCCATCTCAGTTCCCCACATAGTACATCCCAACCAGTCTGGTGACAGTGTACTCCCTCTCTGTCATGCCAATGTCCCCCTTTCTGTAGCCTAGTGTTACCCCTCCCCAACCAGCCCATTGCCCTATGGTTATGGCTAAAGCAAGTTGGGAAAAGTACCTCTGATGTCACAAGGGGGAGGAGCAAGCTTCCGAACAGGGTACCCGAAATGTACCCTCGCAGGCTTGCCACACTTCGGTAGTACGCCATGCTAAAGGTAATAGTTGTTGACCTGGATGTAGCTCCTCCCCCTGACATCAGAGGTCCTTTAGCCCACTTGATTCTAGCATCTACCCACCAGTATATAAGATAAATTGATTATGTTTTAATATATAGTATTTTGTCACTGAATTCATACATTGTTTATTTAGATTTATATAATGTGTTAACTATTTCATCAGCTGGATGATCCACGGTGGCCAATGATATGGTGGACAGATCATTAATTGCAATAAATATAACTATAAAAATCCTCTCATGCAGCTACTTCCGAGGGATTTTTTTTTAATATTTAATTTAATTACTGCTCCATCTACCTTATTGAAGTCAGTTTTCACCTACTGATGTACCATCTGCAAGGATGTAACTACCGTGGTGCAGGGAGTGCGGTTGCTATGGGCCCCAGGCTGCTTCCAGGGCTCGCCTTACCACTGCATCCAGTCACACTGAAGAGTAAAGCCCCCACTGCCCGTCTTCTGGCTATCAAATCAAACTGCAGAGGCCCCTGCTTATTCACCCTCCAGCCAAACACGCTGCTGTCTGGCTGGCTCAGGACCACCATTTAGGAAGAGGAGAGAGGACTCAGAACAGGAGGGGCTGGCTTGCAGAGGCTTCTCTCTATATTGAACAGCCCATCACCACCGTTTCACTGGAGCGGGATGAATGCAACTGGCTTATAAGCTACCTGTGCGGCAGTATCATTTAATCACTAGTATACTGTAAGTGTGCAGAGGCAGGGTATGGTGGGTAAACGGATGGTCCAGGCAACTTTTTTTTTTCAGTTTAACAATGGTGTGGCAGTGCAGCTCTAGCGAAGCCTCTAGAAACATAGAATGTGACGGCAGATAAGAACCACTTGGCCCATCTAGTCTGCCCCTTTTTTTACCATATTTATTTTTATCTCAAACCTTATTTGATCCTTATTTCTTTGTAAGGATAGCCGCTGCCTAATGTCTATCCCATGCATGTTTAAATTGCTCTACACTCTAAGCCTCTACCACCTCTGATGGGAGGCTATTCCACTTGTACACTACCCTTTCTGTGAAGTAATTTTTCCTCAAATTTCTCCTGAACCACCCTCCAGTTTCAGTGCATGTCTTCATGTCCTATTGCTTCTCTTAATTTGAAGAATGTTTCTCTCCTGGACTTTGTTAAAACCCTTGATATATTTGAAAGCTTCTATCATGTCCCCCCTTTCCCTTCTCTGCCCCACACTATACATACCTGTATTGAGATTTTTTTAGTCTTTCTGATGTAGGCCATGCACCATTTTAGTTGCTCTTCTTTGTACAGTGTAATGTATTAATATGCTTTTGAAGATATGGCCTCCATAATTGAACACAGACCCACTCCTCTCTTGGGACACCCTTGGCCCCAATATCTCTTTAATGCCTGCAAAATGCATAACTGATGGTCAGACAAACAATATTTTAGGAGAAACGTTGGGGGTCATTCCAAACCGTTCACACGCTGCTGGTTGTCGCCTGCATGGCGGCCGCAATGCGCACGTGCGTCGTTGCCCAGCAACGCCCGTCGCCGGGCAATGACTAGAAGAACGAAGATAGTGATCGCTAGCGCGATCGCAAGAAGATTGCCAGTAGGAAGGCGTTCCGGGGCGGCAACTCACCGTTTTCTGGGAGTGGTGAGTCTAACGCAGGCGTTTGGAGGGCGGATGTCTGACGTCAATTCCGGGACCTGCATCGCTGGATCGATCACAAAAGGAAAATAACGGTTACCCTTGTCTAGTTCTACACAAAACCATTTTTTACATAGCAGGGCTTCACAAACGTTCGCAGCCTTGCTATGCAAAAAAGCCCCCCCCCCCCCCATAGGCGGCGTTGAGTTGATCGCACGGGCTGCAAAAAGTTGCTATGTGCGATCAACTCGGAATGACCCCCATTACTCGCACAGATAGAGGAGCCAGCCTGGTACGTAAGAGTGAAGACTGAGGTGGGTAAGCTACATGTTCAGTGTTTGCCTGCACTTGCCTGTGCCCAGTGTATTCACTATGATATTAAGTACACTAGTACCACTACCATCTGCCTGCTACAATCAAGACATACACTGACTGGGCAGGGGTCTGTGTGCCTGCTAATATCAGGTGGTGAACATGCTGAAGATTGTTTGAGAAAGTGGGGCCCCAAATCGGTGTCTTGCTTAGGGCGCCATGAGGTCTAAATCCGCCTCTGTATCTACTTAGTCTTTTTAGGCAGTCATATTACTTTGCGGTCAGAATGTTGACAGTCAGTAGGTCAACATGAGAATGACAATATAGTTGTTACATGAACATTGAACATGTCTATATTGACTGATGTCTATATTTAAGTAGATATTCAGTATGTCGACACTGATGTAATATTGACATTGTTTAAATGTCAACAATGTGTTTCTAGTGTGCTTCTATCGCAACGCTATTATCTAAGCCTAAGAATTTTAACAATGTTGACATTTCATATATCGACACTCTGTCAGTGTCAACGTTTTCCAGATTTTCCAGTGCCACATATTGAGGGGATCATGATTCAAAGCAAACAGTGCTCACAAACACTGGAAAACAGGCAAAAAAGTTTGTTCGGGCAAATTGCCTTTGATTTAACCAATTTATCTGAACACTTTTCCATTTTCTGGCATTTGGAAGCAAATTGCTGATTGTGATTTGCTCCCATGGGTTACATACAATTTACCGGCGGGCGTGATACCGAGTGTCAAGATACCGACAGCAGCATCCCGCGCACCAGAATTCCAGGAGCAGGGTGAACACTAAGAGTCCCCTTGTGGGCTTGCTGCGCTCGCCACAGGTTCTGTTCTCACTCTATGGGGTATATGCAATTCCGGGCGAATTAAATTCGACCGTCGAATTCCGGCCGGCGGGTGCCGGAATTCGACATATTCAATAAAAACGGATTCGACAGTCCCGCTGTCGAAAAACGGACCAATTGACGGATAAGTGCGTCCTAGATTCGACTTTTCGGAAGGCACAAAAATGGTTAAAAAAACCCTAAAAAAATTGTGTGGGGTCCCCCTCCTAAGCATAACCAGCCTCGGGCTCTTTGAGCCGGTCCTGGTTGTAAAAATACGGGGGGGAAATGGACAGGGGATCCCCCGTATTTTTAGAACCAGCACCGGGCTCTGCGTCCGGTCCTGGTGCAAAAAATACGGGGGACAAAAAGCGTATTTTAACACCAGCACCGGGCTCCACTAGCTGGAGAGATAATGCCACAGCCGGGGGACACTTTTATACCGGTCCCTGCGGCCGTGGCATTAAATCCCCAACTAGTCACCCCTGGCCGGGGTACCCTGGAGGAGTGGGGACCCCTTAAATCAAGGAGTCCCCCCCCCCCTCCAGCCACCTAAGGGCCAGGGGTGAAGCGCCGACTCTGTCCACGTCTCCAAGTAGAATCCGGGGTACCTGAAAATAAAATTAGACTCGCCTAAATCCAGTTGTGTCCTGTACTTTTTTTGTAATCCACGTACTTGGCAAAAAAACAAACCGCATGCCCGATCCACGCACTGAAAGGGGTCCCATGTTTGCACATGGGACCCCTTTCCCCGAATGCTGAGACCCCCCGTGACTCCTGTCACAGAGGGTCCCTTCAGCCAATCAGGGAGCACCACGTCGTGGCACTCTCCTGATTGCCTATGCGCGTCTGAGCTGTCAGACAGCGCATCACACAGCCTCTCCATTATCTTCAATGGTGGGAACTTTGCGGTCAGCGGTGAGGGGGGCGAGTCACGGGGGGTCTCAGCATTCGGGGAAAGGGGTCCCATGTGTAAACACATGGGACCCCTTTCAGTGCGTGGATCGGGTATGCGGTTTGTTTTTTTGCCAAGTACGTGGATTACAAAAAAAGAACAGGACACAACTGGATTTAGGTGAGTATAATAATTTTATTTTCAGGCACCCCGGATTCTACTTGGAGAAGTGGACAGAGGTCGGCGTGTGAACATAGGTAAGTATGTGTGTGTCGGCATGTATGTAATAAAGTTTTACTTTCACAGTGTGCATGTCCTGTTTTTATTTGGGTATTTTTTTGCAGAAGAACTACAGGTACCAGCGGGCCCGTTTTACCCCCGCATGCTGGTACTTGTGGTTCTCCAAGTACCAGCTTGCGGGTGAGGCTTGCTGGGACTTGTAGTTCTTCTGCAAAAAACAATATTCTTTGATTTGTCACAAGGCTATCAGCCCCCCATCCGCAGCCCATGGATGGGGGGGACAGCCTCGGGCTTCACCTTTGGCCCTTAGGTGGCTGGAGGGGGGGGACCCCTTGATTTAAGGGGTCCCCACTCCTCCAGGGTACCCCGGCCAGGGGTGACTAGTTGGGGATTTAATGCCACGGCCGCAGGGACCGGTATAAAAGTGTCCCCCAGCTGTGGCATTATCTCTCCAGCTAGTGGAGCCCGGTGCTGGTGTTAAAAATACGGGGGACCCCTACGCTTTTTGTCCCCCGTATTTTTTGCACCAGGACCGGACGCAGAGCCCGGTGCTGGTTCTAAAAATACGGAGGATCCCCTGTCCATTTTCCCCCCGTATTTTTACAACCAGGACCGGCTCAAAGAGCCCGAGGCTGGTTATGCTTAGGAGGGGGAACCCCACGCATTTTTTTTTCTTGATTTTAACCCATTCCCACCCCTTCCCACTGAAAACCATGCTCTATTTTAGACAGTTTAAAAAAAAATATTCTTTCAAAAAATATATAAATAATACTTGTCTCCTAATAGACAAACCAAGTACATAATCCCTTCTAATATAAATAGATATGCTATTAGCAATAAAAAAAAACACAAAAACATGTTTTTAAAATCTTTTATTAGATTCCGCCAGCAAAGTGAGGCGGAATGAAATTGACGAAATTACTGTCGAAAAGCACTGTTGTCGAATCGACATTCTTCAATTGAATATACTTTTGTCGAAAAGCTGCATTTTTACCATTGCAGACATGTCGAATTTGTCAACTGTCGAATTTCAAAAAGTCGAATCTGAAAAGTCAGGTTTTTTGTCGAAAAGTACTGTATTGCATTGTCGAATATTTTTTTTGTGCCGAAAATGCCCCGTTTTTCGACATTTGCGGCAATTTGACCGCAATTGCATATACCCCTGTAAGTGTTGTGGAGTGGGAATAGTCCCTGTGCGCCGGGATTCCGACTATCGACATTGCTGGCTGTCAGGATTCTGGCGTCAGTATCCTGACCACCGGGATCCCGACAGCAGGCAAATTGATTGCATACAGCTCCCATACATCACCAGATTTTCATTCCAACCAGCCAGATTATAGCCAAAATATAGCATACTGCTACACGCAACATTTGCAAATGCCAGGTCTGGTACCCTGTATCCTCCAGAATCCAAATCAAATTGCCCTCACCCACAAACAGCTCAACAACACTCCTTTACATATATACACTGCTCAAAAAAATAAAGGGAACACTAAAATAACACATCCTAGATCTGAATGAATGAAATATTCTTATTAAATACTTTGTTCTTTACATAGTTGAATGTGCTGACAACAAAATCACACAAAAATTATTAATGGAAATCAAATTTATTAACCCATGGAGGTCTGGATTTGGAGTCACACTCAAAATTAAAGTGGAAAAACACACCACAGGCTGATCCAACTTTGATGTAATGTCCTTAAAACAAGTCAAAATGAGGCTCAGTAGTGTGTGTGGCCTCCACGTGCCTGTATGACCCCCCTACAATGCCTGGGCATGCTCCTGATGAGGTGGCGGATGGTCTCCTGAGGGATCTCCTACACCTGGATTAAAGCATCCGCCAACTCCTGGACAGTCTGTGGTGCAACGTGGCGTTGGTGGATGGAGCGAGACATGATGTTCCAGATGTGCTCAATTGGATTTAGGTCTGGGGAACGGGCGGGACAGTCCATAGCATCAATGCCTTCATCTTTCAGAAACTGCTGACACACTCCAGCCACATGAGGTCTAGCATTGTCTTGCATTAGGAGGAACCCAGGGCCAACCGCACCAGCATATAGTCTCACAAGGGGTCTGAGGATCTCATCTCGGTACCTAATGGCAGTCAGGCTACCTCTGGCGAGCACATGGGTGGCTGTGCGGCCCCCCAAAGAAATTCCACCCCACACCATTACTGACCCACTGCCAAACCGGTCATACTGGGTGATGTTACAGGCAGCAGAACGTTCTCCTTGGCGTCTCCAGACTCTCACGTCTGTCACATGTGCTCAGTGAGAACCTGCTTTCATCTGTGAAGAGAACAGGGCGCCAGTGGCGAATTTGCCAATCTTGGTGTTCTATGGCAAATGCCAAACGTCCTGCACGGTGTTGGGCTGTAAGCACAACCCCCACCTGTGGACATCGGGCCCTCATACCACCCTCATGGAGTCTGTTTCTGATCGTTGGAGTAGACACATGCACATTTGTGGCTTGCTGGAGGTCATTTTGCAGGGCTCTGGCAGTGCTCCTCGTGTTCCTCCTTGCACAAAGGCAGAGGTAGCAGTCCTGCTGCTGGGTTGTTGCCCTCCTCCATGCCTCCTCCACGTCTCCTGATGTACTGGCCTGTCTCCTGGTAGCGCCTCCATGCTCTGGACACTACGCTGACAGACACAGCAAACCTTCTTGCCACAGCTCGCATTGATGTGCCATCCTGGATGAGCTGCACTACCTGAGCCACTTGTGTGGGTTGTAGGGAGGTCATACAGGCACGTGGAGGCCACACACGCTACTGAGCCTCATTTTGACTTGTTTTAAGGACATTACATCAAAGTTGGATCATCCTGTAGTGTGTTTTTCCACTTTAATTTTGAGGGTGACTCCAAATCCAGACCTCCATGGGTTAATAAATTTGATTTCCATTGATAATTTTTGTGTGATTTTGTTGTCAGCACATTCAACTATGTTAAGAACAAAGTATTTAATAAGAATATTTCATTCATTCAGATCTAGGATGTGTTATTTTAGTGTTCCCTTTATTTTTTTGAGCAGTGTATATATACATACATTTCATATAAAAAAATGCCCACCTTCCCGGCCCTTTAGATCTACCTCTGAGCTGTGCCTTGCCTTGTCTGGCTGATCTACCTCTCCCACAGCCTTCTTAACTGACGATTTTTCCCTTCAAAAGCGTTAATAACATTGTTTTTTAAAATGTATTTTATTTAATAAAGTTGAAAAAGTATTTTTTAAAATATTTAAACATTGTATTATGCACATCTGCAGAACGGATCTCCTCATCAAAAAGGGGGGGGGACAGGGTTGGACGGCGCAGTTGCATGAAATCTGACCATGCCAGTTAAGTGGTTAAACACTGTCTGAAAACACATTATTTGGGTTTTCCCTTCTCTCACCTATACTACCCACATTAATGTCCCTTCACAACTGTCCCACTCTAAGCCACACTCGCTCATCTAGTGCCAGCGGTGCCCCCTTAGCTCTCACATGAGCAGGGCCCTTCCTACAGTTTATTATTATGTTAAAATTTACTTTGTCTACATCCCCCCCCCCCCCCCCCCCATTGCATTTATGTCTAGATTATTTAAGTCTACTTTGAGTATCTATGCATTTCCTCTCTTCTCCACGAAGCCCACATTGTGGCACCTTACTAATGTATGATAATCCTAATGAGTAATACACCAAATAAAAATGACTAGAGTGCACTATGCTGCAGGAAAGTTTTCATGGATATTAATGAACCAGCATTTAAAGAGAGCACAAAGATCAGGGTTTTGGGGTTGTTTTTAAGTAGCGTTGTTTTTAAACACCCATATTTACAGGTCTTAACCAGAGCCCCACGGAGAGGAAGTGCACGACCAGTCTGTTTGAAGTCCTCTTCATTAATGTGTAACAACTATTGAAGTTGATTTATTTTCCAAATTAAATATTTGTCGTGTCGTTTAAAAGTGCAAAATCCTAAAAATGTGTCACAGAATAGATAAAACATGTAAAAGAAAAATCTGTGGTTCAGTATGAGCAGAATCAGCCATGCAGCTAAGTTGTTCAGCAGTTGTGATGTGCAATTTATATTTATTGCCAGGAAGTAGCATTAATAACCATTTCTGTACCGCACCCCTATTCTGTGCAGCCTGCCGTTCTGCCTGACTGGTTTCCTTAGCAATGAAGATGTTACTAAATTAAAAGATTAGTGTTTTGCAAGCAATTAGGTATCCAATAAATCAGCTTGCCATGTAAATGCAATTCAGTCGTGGTGTAAATATTTTAATCACTACCATGTCAGTGTGCTTGAATAATTGATATGCGATTCATTTTTTTCCGTGCATTCTTTGCTTTGATATGATCAGCTAATCTTTCCCTGTCATAGAGGTGCTGCACTGTCTTGTCAAAGGTAAAATATATTTTTATAACACTGTCAGTAATGGATGAAGCATAAGCCTTAGCCACATTAGGAATTACCCATGGTAATTTTTCTGCACTGCAACAACTGACTTTTAACGCAATGTAATCATCAGGCTACCCTATTATACCCCGTTTTTAACGTGCAGTAAATTACCCTATACCGCACGGAAACATATAGGTTTGCGTCTTTTCGTAGAACCTATGTGTTTCCGTGGTAGTAATCACAGCTTTAAAACACAGTTATAAGGGGTTTGGTTTTAACTGACTGAGGCAGGTGAAACAAAATTCCCGATAAGTACCAGTGGTCAGGGCTAATAGGATAGCCTTCGGGGATCCATAAGCCTCTGTAATTTACTGCGGATGGGTTGGATACCCCCCTAGGCCTTTATTACATAACATACTAGTTAATTATGGTCTTGTTTCTGAAATGCTGATCTACAGTGCATCCAGAAAGTATTCCCCACGCTCCACTTTTTCCACATTCTACACACAATACCCCATGATGACAATGTGAAAAAAGTTTTTTTTAGATTTTTGCATATTTATGAAAAAAAAAACGAAGAAATCACATGTACGTAAGTATTCACAGCCTTTGCTCAATACTTTGTTGATGCACCTTTGGCAGCAATTACAGCCTCAAGTCTTTTTGAATATGATGCCACAAGCTTGGCACACCTATCTTTAGGCACTTTTGCCCATTCCTCTTTGCAGCACCTCTCAAGCTTCATCAGGTTGGATGGGAAGCGTCGGTGCACAGCCATTTTCATTTTCAAGTTGTCATTATGGGGTATTGTGTGTAGAATTTTGAGGGAAAAATGAATTTATTCCATTTTGGAATAAGGCTGTAACATAACAAAATGTGGAAAAAGTGAAGCGCTGTGCATTCTTTCCAGATGCACTGTATTACACAGTGCTGCATATTGAGGGGATCATAATTCGAAGCAATGACCAACAGTGCCCCCAAACACAGGAAAACAGACAAAAATGGTTGTTTGAACAAATTGCTTAAATCCGTTTGTTTCAACCAATTTATCTGAACGTTTTCATCCGTTTTCATGCATTTTGGAGCAAATTGCTGATTGTCATTTGCTCCCATACATTACCAGACTTTCATTCCAACCAGCCAGATTGGACAGATAATCTTAAAATGTGTTCTCAGTGTAAGAGGTGTGGGGTACATTGATATACAGTATAGCTGTATTAGAAATAAAGGTGTGACAGATAGGATAAGTGTTTTCCATAAATAATCACATAAATAGCTAGCAGGTCAGCCAGCTCATACAAGGCCTACATGCAGGAGTTCTCATTTGTCCCTTCTCTTAGCTCCTAGCCATGGGGAGGTAGAATCACACACAGCTACTGCAGACACTGTATACCCAGCTCAGCTGGTCCTTATTCTTGGAAGAAGTTAGAGAAGCATTTATTTAGAGTCTTCTCTACCGCTGTGACAGCAAAATAAACACAACCATGTATGCCAACTCTGGTTATTAGAAATAATTACTTTGTTAAATGAGTACCCAGTTAACTCTAATCCCTACCAGTCATTTTACACTCCAATTTGTGTTCGGGTTAAAGAAAAAAGCACACACACCTTGGTTTATGCGACATTGTTACATTGCATGTTCTGGTGCAAGGTAGGTCTGATGAACTGTATAATGCACATATTCCCCTTACATACTGTAGCCTAGCATTGTGCATGTTGGTGGCTTGATATATAGTGGAGTGCTGGTGCTTTCCCAATGTCACATCAACTCTACATTGTGTGGGTAATTGAATTGTCTAACTCATACTTGTCTAACTCATACTGTATCGACCAACTGCTCAGAGTATGGGGATAGTGTACCTACTGTAGTCAGTTGGTCAGAGCCAGGAGCTAATCATTAACTATCCAGAGCCAGAAACTGGTACGGTAGCCATATTCCTAATGGGTATGGGACTCGAGGTCGACAGTGTCTAGGTCGGCACACATTAGGTCGGCAGTGACTAGGTCGACATGGAAAAAGGTTGACATGTATTTTTTATTTTTTTGGGTGTTGTTTTCTTCATAAAGTGATAAGGAACCCCAATTAGTGCACCGCGTTTGCTCGCCATGCTTCGGGCAAGGTGCCTCTCTGCGTTCAGCACAGGTTTCCGTTCCCAGTTGTCCATGTGAATCGTAAAGTATGAAAAAGTAAAAAAAAAAATTAAAAAGTGAAAAACTCATGTCAACCATGTTCATGACAACCTAATGGCAGTGTCGACTTATTTCCTGTGTCGACCTACTCAGTGTCGACCAATAGGTGTCGACCTAATGTGTGACGACCTAAACAGTGTCGACCTAGAGTCTGGATACCATTCCTAACTGCTTAGAAACTAGCACTGGACCTGCTTTTATCAACTGCCTGGAACACTGTTTTAGCACCACACTGTAACCATGGACATAATATCAGCAACAATTGTTATTCTGCTGTCTTATGCATCTTTTCAGCAGGGCCATCTTTAATTTGGTTTTTATATCCTGATCCTATAAATGTCCCACACGGTGTTATGTATTGCTGCTTTATTAATATGAAAATGATAGTGACATTCACACACCTTTCTCTAGACCAGTGGTTCTCAAACTCGATCCTCAGGACCCCACACGGTTCACGTTTTCCATGTCACCCAGCAGGAGCAAGGTGTATCACCAACTGTCACATTTTAAAAATCTACAGTTGACCTGCAAAACATGAACCGTGTGTGTCATGAGGACCGAGTTTGAGAACCTGTGTTCTAGACTATGAGGTGGTAACTCTAGACAAAACCCATTACTAGTCCGCATCCAATAAAGCAAAACCATTTTATTGCACAACTAACTTTTGCTTTCAATATAAGTATAATTAGAACAGCACCAGTTTTGGCACGTATGCAAGCCCTTTAATAGGTGGCATCACTTACATGAAGTGTAAAAATGTAGACCAACACCATAGTCCAAACCTTTTGTTTTCTTTTCCATAATCTGTTCTTCATGGTACTAGTTCCCCTTACATGGTACTAGCCCCCTTGTATAATGTACAAAGCTGCAGTTGATAACAAGAAAATTCAGTGTACAATGCTGGGTAAAGGTGCATACACACTGGGCGTTTTTGCCCAGCGTGTATGTACGATGATGATGTAAACATCGCTGGCAGGAAAATAGCTCAGTGCATACACACTGAACTATTTTTCCTGTGCCCAGCGATGTACACAGGGGGATGAAGCACTTTCCACTGTGGAAAGTGCTTCACTCGGCTGTTCAAACAGACTGACGGTGGGCAGCGATGATGCGGGAGCGCGCATCAGCGCTCATCGTCCGGCCATACACAGTGGGCGAGTTTGAGCTCATAGTAGCTCAAAATGCCAAAAGTGAGCTACTTTGTGCTCAGAATCGCCCAGTCTGTATGGGCCTTATAGCAGTACAGAAAGTGGCTTTTGTTTAACTTTTTTCTTTATATTTTTTTCTTTAATCGTTGCATTATTTTATGTATATGTTTTATATTACTGCACTTTGCTCAACTTAAGTTGTCCCGTCTTACTTAAATGTATTACTTAGATAAAACTACGATGCAGGTAATTTTTCATTCTTTAGATTGAGAGTTAGCAAGTACATTTTATCAGTAGTGAATTCATATGTCTTGTACCCAATCAGATCAGTTGTTTTGCTTTTATGACTTGACATACAGTCAGCTATTTAGTATATAAAAAACATTTACTGTGTTTAGATTAAGTATATATTTAAGCGCCTTGAGTCCTGTTGGAGAAAGATAAAATTATTATTATTATTATTATTATTATTATTATTATAATATTTAAAAAGTACATAGCTATCAATACATATTTGAGACCAGTGATCTTTTATTTAAATTGAACAGAACTGGAAAGTACTTTATTGTGGACATTAAGAGCAAAGCTTACTAAGCAGTAACTGGCTTTATAGCTGCACAATGCCATTTCAAACACGATTACATCCACTCACTCCACAATTGATTGCGTTCTAGAACACTGAGAGCCCAGGAGCAAAGTGTTGGAAACTTTACTGGAAAACAGTTTAAACTTTAGTGATTGACAACTCTGCTTGTGAAAGGTGCACTAGGCGAGATATTGAAGTTCATTAATCCTTCTCGGCTGAATTTGTTTATTTATTTATTGCCTAGTTGATTCTTGTAAAAATAGCTTTCTATTTCTTTTTAAATATATGAGCGTAACCTAAGCTGCACATTTTTTTTGTTTAGCTATACAGTAAGTTGTTCCTGCCTTATTATTTATTCTGTCAGTGTTTACTGGAAGATCAGGAACAGCCACACTCCTTAGCTAGACTTTCATAAACGTATGGAATGCTGGCTTGGCATTACGCTCAGCAATGTTTGGGTTAGGGTTCTCTGGGATGGTAGTGCTATGATTAGCATTAAGAGGTAACCTTTTGTATCAGTATTATTGGTAAAGCGTTGTATTGGAGAACACAGCCCTCATCAATACCAATGGGATAGCTTTCCTTGAGGATCCAGTATGTTTTACTGTCGGACGAGTGCCGACTGTCAATATCCCAACAGCGGCTTCCCGTCCGGCAAAATGCCGGCAGTGGGGTGAGCGCTAGGAGTCCCCTTGCGGGCTCGCTGCACTCACCAGAGGATCTGTTTCCACTCTATGGGTGTCATGGACACCCACGAGTGGAAATAGGCCTTGTTCTCCGGAAATCTGGCATCTGTATCCTGACCGCCGGGATCCCGACAGCCGGCAAATTAAACGCATCCCTTCCATGATGACTTTTCATACATTTAATACCAAGTTGTATTTTCAAAGTAGGTCGTATTTCTGTGTAATGCCCATTAAAAACAGATATTTTAGGCAAACCATTAACCATTTGTTGCACATACAGTGCAAAATGATGGTATATGATCTCATCCTACCTATCGAATCATGAGTAGAATGAATGCTTGTTGTGGGGAGTCCTAATTTCCCATTGCAATATCAGTAATGAATACAATCATGTATTTTAATTGGACTATAATCCATTAATGATGAGCTAATGAACAACAATGGTTGCGCGGCTTTAAGGATGCCACATATTTGTTGTACAAAATGCCAGCCAGACTCTGTGTGACTGGTGCCAAAGACCCTTCAGTGCTGTAATTAAAGCATATTTTCCTCCTGACAAGATAATGTGGGCTGTTAACATGGTGTGTTTATGGTACAATTTTTAAGACCCATTATATCATATTTATGTGCTGTACACATTCAGTGATATACGCGGTTGTCTATTTGCTTTCAGTGGAAATCAACCTGCAATAATGCAATTTTTAGTTCTCAGGGAAAATAGTGTTTAATGGAACTGTGTTCCTATAAACATACTGAAAGGAATTATTTGTTTACGTGGGTATTGTCAGGAAAATAAACATTAGTATGTCTGCAAGTCATGTTCAAGGATGATTTAACAACTGCACTCAAAACAGCTAGTTTTCTACAATATTATGTCTTAAAGCAACAAGGAAAAATGAAAACGGCAAATCTTTTATTTGCCATAATCTTTATTGCTAAAGGAGAGAACGCGGGATGGGGAATCAGGAATCAGCTATTGTGGCTGTTATGCTCTCATACTACTGTATCTGTATTGTCCAGTCTGCTGTAAGAACATGAGGGGTAGCAGGAGTAACATTGCATTCTCTGTTGGATTTCTTCATTTGCCTGCCTGACCTGGTGATAAGCTACTGTTTGTCTTTTTGGTGGCTTCCTAGCGGTCAGCAATGTAAGGATTTGTCTTCTTAGCCTAGATTGAAATGTTATAAGGTCACATCCGTCCTATAGGCTACTAATATGGGCAGCCCAGGTCTAGATTATGTAATTGAATGCAACTTTTAATTGAAAGGGTGGTCTGGCAGCTGAATATCTATTCATTTTATTATTTTATTTTATTTGTTAAGTTTCTTATATAGAGCAGCATATTCCATTGCGATTTACTATTGGAACAGTACGCGAACATAGCTCGGTAAAAACAGACAGACATAGAGGTAATTAAATCGATACTAACAGTGTGTTAAAAACAAGGCACTTGTAACAATGTATAATTTTGTTTTGCAACAAATAAATGTTGCAATACTGTAGTGCAATACCTGTAGAAAAAAAAGGATTAGTAAATGTTTGCAGCCCCTTTTGTGTGTATTTTTCGGTCCTGCCGGATTTCTGTGCTGCCGGCTGAAACAAGCAGCGGCTACGGAGAAGAAGCACTTTACCGCCTGGAATCAAGATCCCGTCCCACCACTGCTGAATACAAGGTGGGTAGTATAGGGAAAGATAGGGTCACCACCATCCCGCACAGAGACTTATTAGCGGGACAAGGAGCCGGCAGCACAGAAATCCGGCAGGACCGAAAAATACACACAAGGGGCTGTAAACATTTACGAATCCTTTTTTTTCTACAGGTATTGCACTACAGTATTGCAACATTTATTTGTTGCAAAACAAAATTATACATTGTTACAAGCGCCTTGTTTTTAACACACTGTTAGTATCGATTTAATTATTTCTTTTATTCAAGGCAGCTCAAACACCCAAATCCCGGCAACAGCGCGGTATTTCTTCTTTTTAGACATAGAGGTAAGAAGGCCCTGCTCGCATGCTTACAATCTATAGGGAAATAAGCATTGATACACAAGGATAGGTACTACCTATTGCATAATGGTACTGCCAGATTGCAAAGGTTTATAATGGGGTGTATGATATGGTCACCCTGCAATGTTGGCCAAGAGTCAGGAGGGTGTGAAAGTGAAGAAAGAAAGAATATGTGATGCATAGCTACAGCTACAGTATTTTCTCTCTCCAATGCCAGTAAAATAAAAATAATCCACGGCATACTAACACACTATCACCTGAGGGGTCTTCCTAATGATTCTAAAAAGCATGTAGAAAAAGCAATTGAAGAGTCTAATGGGGTCATTCCGAGTTGATCGCTCGCTAGCTAGTTTTAGCAGCCGTGCAAACGCTATGCTGCCGCCCACTGGGGAGTGTATTTTAACTTAGCAGAAGTGCGAACGCTTGTGCAGCTGAGCTCTGCAAAAACAGTTTGTGCAGTTTCTGAGTAGTTCTGAACCTACTCAGCGCTTGCGATCACTTCAACCTATTCGTGTCCGGATTTGACGTCATACACCTGACCAGCGAACGCCCAACCATGCCTGCAGTTTTTCAGACATGCCTGCGTTTTTGCAAACACTCCCTGAAAACGGTCAGTTAACACCCAGAAACGCCTTCTTCCTGTCAATCTTCTTGCGGCCGTCAGTGCGACTGAAAACTTTGCTAGAACCTGTGCAAAACAACATATGCCTTTGTACCCGTACATCGCGCGTGCGCATTGCGGTGCATACGCATGCGCAGAAATGCCGATTTTTAGCCTGATCGCTGCGCTGCGAACAACGGCAGCTAGCGATCAAATCGGAATGACCCCCTAAAAGACTGGCGCTGAAATGAGCTGCCTCAGGTCATATACCCCCCTCAGATGTCACCCCACATCACAAAAACAACCAACAAGATACAACAATTATAGGAGGTGTACCGGCCAGGGCGCTAGTATGACAAAATCACTATACAGTATTAGACTTTCTTATCTAGAAGGCTTTCCTGGATCCAGCCTTCAGTCTACTTGACACGTGATACTTGTGCAAGAGATTCAATCCATAAAAAACATACAATAGTGTAATACAATTTTTACAAATGCAAATATATAAATGAATGTTACAATGGCTCTATATTCCATTAATGTGAAAAGGTGATTTCAAACAGCATGTCGCATCTCTAGTAGATAGATGTGCCATGCGTTACAATACTATTCCTATTGCCAAGTGTTTCGTTAAGTGAACTTACACGGTGAAGAGCGTACCCCACTTACTGAATAATGATGTGGAGTAAACATATAAAGGTATCTTTGGGTGAAGAGAAGAAGGCGTACCCCACTCACAGTTCTGCAGGTAAGTTGAAGCTCATCAAGGTATCTTTATCTGGAGAGATCCTATGGTATTCATACAACCAGACCAGATGCAATTTTTAACTCCAGATGGGTCCCAAAAAGAAAGCAAAATATCCAATGTGTAGTATAGATTTTTCACACGTAACACAATAGTGCAAAACTTATTGAAACACGTACTTATGGGTCATATATATGAGTTCTTAAGGCAGGTGTATAGACGTACCAAAACTCGCATAAAAATAGAAGGTGCAATACACATCAAGGTATCTTTAAACATTCTCAAGTAAAGGAAAATGGTAATATGCATACCCAACTCACTATCAGTAGAGATTTTCAAAGCACATAAAGGTATCTTTTTCTTTTTCAGTCTTCAATAAGAAAAAAAATTGTATCCAGCGAGTAGTAAAATCACAAAAACCCCAAATAGGAGGGGTAAAATATTAAAATAATAAAACAGCACATCAAGTCCAAAAAACAAAGATGGAAAATGTTAAAAATTATTTAAAATTTTATAAAGATTTTGTCATACTAGCGCCCTGGGCGGTACACCTCCTATAATTGTTGTAATTCTAAAAAGCAGTCCAACACTAATACCAGTCATCATGGACTGGTCTGGATGAGGAAGCAGTGGATCACTATGTTCACAAGAAGCTTGTGTCTTGCACCATTTCATCAGAGGCATCAGTACAGTTTGACTAATAGAATAAACACTTGCACAGGACACAACGTGCTCCGTAGGCACATTCCCAGAGTGATGTCTTTTTCCAAGTAATAATCTATTCTCATGAGATGGCCAATTTATTTTATAATTTCAGCTTGATAACAGCTGCTTCTAAAGAGCAATTAGGTCTGATTTATATTAAAATGGATTAATTCCTGTAGCCTGCTGTCTGTGTGGCTTCATCTAACGCCACTTCATTTTTTACATTTCATGTTTTTTTAAAGGCCAGCTTTTACAGTCATTTGTGTATTTGGGAAGACCATTGATTTTATAGTTCAAGCTGTCGTAGCCATGGTTATATCTGCATACACTTACCTGTCTTTGAGGTCACCTTCACTTCTCAGATTGCCTTAAAACATGAGCACCACTGTGTAGGTGGGATTTTGCTGCACCTTACTCATACGTATTTGCTGGATTTGTTTGTAATGTAACTTTAAATATTAAATTCTATAAATATGAATAACCTCAGAATAAAAGTGATCAGCATTTTCATAATATGGAATCACAGCACATTTGGTCAGTATTAATTAAATTAAAAAGAAAAGTAACATGATTTTTTTCACCCCTCATCCTCTACAGACTCGGTGTCTACAGCCTCCGGTCCACTTCTAGTTGAAGTTGCCAAAACTCCAGGCTCCAACCTTGGAGTAGCCCTAACTACCTCTATGTACTGCAACAAACAGGTCATTGTTATTGACAAGATTAAATCTGCGAGTAT
Organism: Pseudophryne corroboree; assembly: GCF_028390025.1. NCBI lineage: Eukaryota > Metazoa > Chordata > Amphibia > Anura > Myobatrachidae > Pseudophryne > Pseudophryne corroboree. The sequence continues at coordinate 524,190,719 of NC_086449.1, forward strand.
TGCGGACAGGTAAGCACATGATTTTATTAAGTTTGGTTTTCTACTGTTTCGTACATACTGCTCTGAATGAGATTTCTAATTTGTTTAGAATAAATGGTTCAAAACATTAACATTTGCGCATTGAAATAGAGCGCGTAAAAAAATGTCAAAAGGATGATGACCTCTAATGCCAACATCAGTCAGTATTTTAAGACAGGACCATTATTTCCGGTATTTACACGTGTACTCTCATAAACCTAACTTCACATAGCGTGAGACGCCCGGCGCAACTGAGCCACGTTTTAATCACATAGCAGACGCAGAGAAAGTGTACTAGAAACACTGACCTGCAAATTTAACCGCACAGGAATATTAAATGCGTATGCTGTCTCAGATGAAGCATAATGGAACTTTGCATGAGAAAAAGCCACATTTGTATACAGATTCAGACCCATTCGCACACAGATGTACAAATGTCACGTATCAAATTAATCATTGCAATCTAGCAAAGTAGTTTTGTTGATTTGAGTGGTTTCTTTGTGCATATAAGATGCACATTTTGGCAAAAAAAGATGCTTGGCACGGCCAAAGTGCCCAGGACTGGCTCACAGAGTGAGTCTGTTTGGCACGACTGAAGCCACAGTGTATCAGGACACTTATGTATGGTTATAATTTGGAGATGTGACCATGCATCCGAATTGCATATTAATAGAAAGAGTTGATATAAAATAGTAACATACTTCGGAGTACATGAAAATATGTTTGTTTTTCGTACCACAACATTAACCAGCGCATTGTTATGGTGGTGTTATTCAGGTGTGGTGCTCTTCATATTGGGGACCACATCCTGTCTGTGGATGGAACAAGTATGGAGTATTGCACATTAGCAGAAGCCACACAACTTTTAGCAAGCACCTCTGAAAATGTGAAACTAGAGATTCTTCCTTACCATCAAACCCGGTTGGCACTAAAAGGGCCAGATCACGGTAAGATAATCTGTATAGTTTTGTGTTGTTCATACTGGGCAACCTCCAGTGTTTTAGGAGACCTCTACAATAGAACTATGTTAGCATTACTAACACATTGTCCTCTGAGAGCCATTACGGAAGATTGGGCTGGCATTACTAACCCCCTAACCCTGGCATTGGCAGAACAAATTCCATTAGTACAGAAACTTCCGTCACAGACTGTTAGGTTATTTCTACATTCTAGAGGGCTATAGGATAACCAGGGCACTGTTTTGGTGTATCACTTGAATAGGCATCATCCCATATATCTGAGGACTCCTTCTCCACAGGATCAATGTTGGTGTCAGGGGCTACGTCTAGGCTAATGACAAAACTCTTCTGTGGATGATCAATAGATATGTTTCAGACTGGTCTTTGACTAAGTAACATGAGGCAGAGCCCAGTGGAGGGTGAAAATGACTGTATATGTTGGCATGAGATCTCTAGAAGCTAGGGGGATGGTTGTTTTCCTGTCATCTTTGTCACTTTGTCTTGATTATTTTCTACTTTATCCTGCAAACTGTGAATGTGCTTTTTTATTCATTTGACCTTCTGGGATTCATAGCCTTTAAACTGAGCATCAAAATGCTTCTCTGAGATATGAAGGCTGTGTGCGTGGGAAAAGAGTATTCTAATATAAAAGCCACATTCTGTTGTAGCTTAGTCTTCATTTTCATATTTTACAGCTTAGATTTACTGTATAAGTCCATTCACATACACAATACACGGAAGTTCTAAAAAGACAAATCATTTTTAAATATTGTTAAAAACGAAGCATCCACTTATTAATACCATATTGAAATAAAGGCATTTAAAAAATATAAAGTCTAGTATAATACAAAAATGTCAAATTTTGTTAACTATAAAAAGAAAATTATAATATATATGTCTTGAGTTCTTGATTGTCTTCTAGATTCTCTGGATGCACAGTTGTTCACGTACAGTAAAACATATACAATCTCAATGTACAACAGAAGGTTGTTATAAATATAAAGTGGTATAATGTACACGTTAGCGTGTGTACTGTGGTTATAACTGCTTCTTATTACGTGCTCCATAGTTGTGTATGATTACTACCAATGTAGCTATTAGCACATTTTAGTCACATGTTTTCTATAACTTGGAATGTTTATAGAATAAGACATTATAATTAAAACCATTGATATAGCACTTAGTATGTCCTGTGCAATCCCCTTATGTAATGTGTGAGTGCTGGCAGCTTAGGGCATGATGCTTTTGATTTCCTTGCTAACTGCTCTCACTTCACTTTTGTTCATTAAAATTCAGTTACCTTTCCCTCTTTTCTGGTTCTTTTCTTTTTCCTGATTTCCTGTCATCCCTTCATGCGGGCAGTAAAGGTTCAAAGGAGCAACGAAAGGCAACCTTCATGGGACAGCTCTGCCAACAGCCACCGCCGCCTCACCTACCAACATTATAACACCTACCACCCTGACCATTGCAGGACGCCAGCCATGAAATGCCAGAAACCACCTCCTCAAAAACTCCTTCGTAATGTGCCACCCTTACTTTCTGCCTCTCCTTTATTACCCCTCTCTTTTACTCATGCTTTCCCATCTCAGGCATTAAGGCATTGCTTTTATTTTGCACCTTTCCCTACTAGCCCATAAAGAGAAGAACCTAATTGCTGGTTAGATCAGATATCAGATTTTAGGCATTTTATGGTCTGTAAATGAATGTACAACAAACCCCATGCAGCAGGCCAGAGTCGGACTGGCACACTGGGCAACAAGAGAATCTCTCGTTGGGCCCCACTGCCTGTGGGTCAACCTCCTCCTCTAGGGATCAGATACCAGACAGTAAACATGAGTTATACATATGTTACATTATACTGCACAGGACTATGGGGAATTTTCTACAGTGCATTCCTGTTATTAACCTGGTACACATGCACTAGCAGTATTTACTATATATTTTTATCAATGGGCCTAGACCATGTACCCTACATTAGCCAAACTTCTGTGGTGGCTAGCTACACCCTAAAACATGCCCCCCCCCCTTACCCCAAAGTCATAGCATTTTCCCGGTGGGCCTTATGCCCCAGTCCCAACACTGTAGCAGGCTAAGGGGCGAGGTCCTAAACTTCTCACACTGTTATATTGCTGCATACGTATGAGACATTGGAATTGGTCATATACATTTTGCAGTAGCCACTTTGAGTGAGATATTGAAAAAGATGATTAATTTGCTAGTCACTAGTTTTTCCCTTCTGCCCATATCTAATGAGCACACAGAGGGGTTTGTGTTGAGCGTGTTCAAGCTGCGTGTCAAAATGCGTACACTTATATGTGGCCATCACTCAGAGCTCAATAATGCTTGCTGACGTTTCATACTGGAGATCATCAGATAGATTGGAGATCTGCAGAACAGATGTACAAGATCAGTTATAAGTATGAAACTTGTCAAATGAAAACTGGAATTAGAAATTAGCATAGCGGGTGCATTAGTGAGATTCCTAAGGGTTTGTGATGGAGTACTTCTTTTGATGTTATCCGTGATATGTATAAATTAGAAGAATCTCGTTTTCTATGCTTTTCAAGTAATATAAATTGTTTCCCTACATTGAAAATTGCTGCAAACTGTTTAAGCTTTAACTACAGTTAATGTTACTTAATGGCAGATTTATTTATGATACATATGTAGGTTGGGGTTTATTTATTAAAGACCAACGTGTTTCTCTCTTCAAAGCAGTAAAATCTAATTTGACAAGCTGTTTAACAAGTTATGAAAAATTATATATTCTATTTAGATTTCTTCAAATTTGTTCAGCTTTGTAGACGTACTCACTGCTCATTGTTAACGAGTCAAAAACATTTTATAATGTTTTTAAAACAAAAACATCTAACAACAATGACAAATACTATTCCAACTCAACACACCATAGTAGTATATGCTTACCAGACACGCTGCGGAAGCCTTGGTTTAAAGACCCAGTGGGCTTTGCACATAAAGTATGACTTCAGTCAGTATTCTATTTTTGGACGTTTACATGTTCTAAATAATTTTCACATCTGCCCAAGTTTTGTTTTTATAAAGGTATGCAGCGTGTTATTATGCAGTACAGGCTTGTAGCAAAGTGTCAGTGGATGCTTAGCAGTGTTGCCACACGCCAGGCCCAGGCTTTCTGAGCATTGTGTACTATATAGACTCTTTCTTGCAGCAGCATTGGTATCTTCGTCCTTCTCTCCTACCTCCATGAGTGCATACAGCCTGAGCTCGCTCAATACGGGGACCCTACCTCGCAGCCTTTACCCTACCAGCCCACGAGGGACGCTGATGAGACGCAGAATGAAGAAGAAGGACTTTAAAAGTTCATGTAAGTTATGTAGCAGTTATAGTGTCCTGTGATTGTGCAGTGTTTGTAGCAATTCTTATCATAATACTGGAGTATGGCTGCTTTTAAAAACGTATATGTATGTCCCTGCTTAAAGACCAAGCAAAACATGTATAAAATATGCATCTTCATAAGAATAACAAAGCACAAATATCCAACAACTGAATTACTGGTTCAGTGCTAAAGCAACTGAAATACAGTTATCTTGTATAATATGTCATACCATGGATTGGACGTGTCCTAATAAATAGTAGACACAAAGGGGTGTATTCAATAAGTGTTGGAAGCTGCCGTCTTGTCGGAAAGATGGCAGCTTCCGACAGATTTAGGTTGGAAGGGGCTCAGACCTATTCATTAGGGCCGCGTTTTTCCAGACAAGTCGGGAAATCCGACTTGTCGGAAGCGCGGCCAAACCCGACAGGTTTTAGCCCCATTTCCGACACTTAAAAAAAAGTTGGATTGGCAGTGTCGGGAATAGGCGAAACCTGTCGGGTTTGGCCGCGGCACTGAATACTGACCTCTCGGATCCTTTCCGTCGGAAAGGATCCGACAGGTATTGAATATACCCCAAAGAGGGAGATTAACAAATCTTATAAAGAGGACAGGTGAAGACGTTGACAGTAGCAACCAATTAGCTTGTAGCTAGCATTTCATATGCACTTGATAAATGATAACTAGAAGCTGATTTGCTATTATGGGCAACTTATCCACCTGTTCTCTTCAGAAGGTAGTATACATTTCCCCCAATGTGTGTACTTACTGTACTCCTAAAAATGGAGTAGCCGTATTACTTACAATATACACAAGACAGTGTTATTAATAAATTCAACAGTCTCGCTTTTCATTTAAAATGTAATTAAATTCAAACACACCCTTATCCTTTGTTTACTAGTTTAAACATGTGTTAAACTATGTCACATCTCATTCATTACTGTGGTGTACAATTGCAGTATGAGCATTTCCATATTTTCTTATATATGCCCCCAACTCTTGGTGAGGGCCAATGTCATTTGTTTGTTTTTGTACCATTTGTGAAAGTGTTAAAATTCAAATGGTATTGTCGATTTAAAATTTGCCTTTTATTAAATTATCGTACTGCATGGGCTAATTGATCCCCCAATTAGCCCATTACCCTGAAAGCAGGTGTTAACAGGGATTTTTTTCTTAATGAGCCTCAGCAGGAGCGGAAAAAAATCCCTGATAACCAGTGTGTTAACGGGTGCCGCAACCATGTTCTCAAATGAATCCATTAAATTATCAAGGATTGTCTATGTTAATGGTCATTCACATGCTAACGGGGGTTAACAAGGGGCTCGGGTGAAAAATGGCTGGACTTGGATAGCTTTGGGCGTTAAACACCCTTTTTCACCTCTAACTGAATTCCCCTCATAGAATTTTTAGATTCTTTACTACGTACAGTAGTATTGGTGTCTGTATACACAAAAATACATACATACATGCATAGATAGATAGATACAGTACATACATGCATACGATTTAGTTATATAAGATGAAGGCAACATACTGTAGCTATTATTAATGCTTTGGTTTTAATCTCTTGATAAATATCTCCAGTATGATGTGAATATTCTCATGCTTGCAGTATAGGAATGACTGTCTCATGCAGTAGAAGCTTTCACACATTTCAAGAGGAAAGAGAAAATGTAGCAGGAAAAGGTCAGGTTTGATAAAGGTGGCAAGTCTCAGAGTTATGCTGGCAATTAAACAATGCATAATTAAATTAACATATTTTTCAATTAATAAGAGATGAATACAAATAATACTAGGGGTGAACGCTCTAGAAAATCTGATTTATTAGAAAATATAGGTTTTAGATATTCCTGAATAGTATTATTCATACTTGTGTTTCCCAGAGAGATGATAACTTCATGATCTTGTTTTGCAAGAGTTTACATAGTATCCCTTCTAAATTATGAAGCAGCTTTAACCTTCATGATAGAGTGGTTGGAGCACCTCCAACCTACAGCCTTTCACACTACAATTGCTTTTCTGCATAGCTCATCAGATCCAAGGCAGCTATACAAGTGATACGCCCTTGAAAGGCCCTTGTTACAGCTAAACTCTGTAAACTCTATAGTTTAGGTAATTCTGCCTATTCTTTTCCGATTGTTGCACATGGCCCCATACAACCCTCTCATATCTTTTTTTCAGTAGTGTGTGTGCGTGTGTATATATATCATGACATTATTAAATAATAAAACCTGTAAAATCTGTGAAAATCAAAGGAAAGGCTGTAACATACTTATTAACCACTTAACTGATGTTTGTTTTCCCCAAAAACCGCTCAGAAATTGTCGAGTTTTTTTATGAGCGAATTAGGTTAAGGACATGAATTTCACCTTATCCAAAATGATTTTAATGAAAATTATTATAAATTTTTTTTAATTTAAAAAATAAAATAAAATTATTTGTCTCAAACATCGGTCGTGAAGATCGGTAACATCGGAACATCGATAACATTGTGATGTTACTTTTAACAACCGAGACAGCCGCAAGGTACACAGGGGGGGCGGGGGTGTTGTTTTACACTTTCTCAGCACTGTCTGCAGCCGCTGGGCTGGGGAGTCCTGCCGTGCTGACGGATCAGCAATGATCGGCAGCACGGCAGCACTGAGGGGAGGGTGCAGGGAGGCAGAGGGTCCTTCTGGTCCCTCTGGGAGCAGCAGCGGAGGGAAGTTTCCCTTCCCTGCAGCCGCTAACACTCTCTATCTGACTGGTCGCATCCTGTGTGACCAGGTCAGATAAAATACTTGCTGATGTGGTCACATCTGATGCGACCATGCCAGGCAAGTGGTTAAATGATAGCTCCAACTAAAACAACAAAAATAGAAATAAAAAGTTGTACTTAACCTAGTAAATAAAAAGCAAACAAACATATTCTCCCTTAATTTCTACACTCTACTTGCGGCATTGGCTGGTTCCCCAGTCGGGTTGGGTTCGGGAGGCTGGCAGTCAGGATGCCGGCAGTCAAAATACTGACCCCAGCATCCCGAACCCTCCCTCCCCTGCAACCTAATCGTAACCCTTCCCCTGTAGCCAAACCCTAACTCACAACCCCCCAGCGCAGCCTATCCCTAACCTCCCCCAGATACTTATGGTCAGAATTCCGGCATCGGCTTTCTGACAGGTGTCGGAATTCCGGCGCCGGTCTCCTGACAGCTAGCATCCCATATGTCGGAATGTTAATTATATCCTCCCCAGTCACATTTCACCCTCCTCATCCAGTATGCTTGTTTCAAGGAGCAAGTGGGCGTTTCTCACTCTCTTTGTTCTTCCAATTTATCTGAAATAAAAAGTATTGTGTAACAGGCCCAAGTCATAGAAAGGTGGGATTCGGTGTCTGGGACCCATGGTGATATCTTGACAACCATAGATGCTTATCTTTATATTTATGTGTAGTATAGAGAATAATAATTATCAATCAGTACATTGAGCATCATTTAGCGGTAAAATACTGTACATTTATTAAAACACACTACACAAATAATAAAAGCAATTTGCTCTCCATATTGGCAGTTTGATGTTTCCGCAAAGCAGGGGTACTCTGAGCATCAAGGAGGAAGTATTGCACATGAGTTACCGCTCAACTCATCTTAATGGAAAACACGTTTCTTCGTTCATTTTACTGCTATTATCACTAATGTATAACCATTTGCAGAGGAGGACTTGACTTTACATAAATTGAAAGAATGACTGGAACACCAAAATGCCAATTAGTAGTTATTAGCTCGTTAATTGACTTTTCATCTTGAGCATTTTATTGTAAACAGAACATTTTCAGTGCCATTGTGTACAGCGGGTGCTGGTTTTGCTACAGAAATGTGTCTGCTCATAATAAACATTACTATCTTTACTTGTCAGCTAAACAGTTCTATTTATTTTGAGATTTAAGATGTTTGACTTTCATACCAAGTACTGGTGAAAGTTTTGGCATGCCAATCACTTTCAGCCCATCTTTCTTTTCCTGCAATAGATGTAGGTGATTGGAATCAGATACACCTACAAGTACACAACAGGGCATAAACTAGTACTCCACACAGTTTTCTTACAAGATGATAAAATAATCTCTCCTGAAGTAGTCTTATATATTTTCAAACTTGCTTACACATGCTTTATTTTATCCATCATGTTAAGTTCAAACACCCAAAATCAATATGTGTATGAAGTCCTTTATGGTAGTTTCTATCTCCTCCTCTGATCTGGAAATATTTTTTAATTTCCTAAAATTTGATATAACTGAGGATTTTATTGTATTTTTGTAAAAAGTGCTTTTAAACACCATGTGTGAGCAATCCTTTTTCAGTGTACCCTAATCCTTGTTTTCTTAAACTTGTGGGCAATTATATAAATTGAGTGTTTAGTTCCCACACTGATTTTATATTTATTTTTTATTACTCTTTTCTTTCAGATTCATTTCATATGGGGACTATTTTTCCATACATAAATGTGAATAACTTGGTGCAAATATGGCCCCCTTTGCAGTTCCTTGTATCTGTAGATAAATCTGAAATAATTATGAGTAAGAAAAAAAAACTGTTTTACACCATTTGCCTACATTCCTAATATATAATAAAAAATAACATTGTACCAAATAATGATGTAAAATGTGCCCATCTTAAGTTTTTTTTTAATATATATATATATATATATATATATATATATGTGGCCAGTGGCTCCCTGCGTCCCACGGACCGGATATTCGGTCTATGGTGAAACGCATGAAGCCTTGATGTATCTGTTGCTAGGCAGCGCCTTGTAGCGCCGATCACGTGACCCGCGGCTAGAGGCTACACTATGACAATGTCCCGTATGTCAATGCGGAAGTTGCGTTCCACAGACCGGAAGTGCGGTCGGTGGTGGAACGCACACCGTGTGTATTGATTCTCACTGTATGAACACTTGATGGTGGCTGCAATAGTGGGTAAGTGAGTGATTACCAACATGGGGGTAACAAACAGTTACACACAGTGTTGTATGTTTACTGTGTGTAACTGTTTGTTATGTGGGTGCGGGGGGGTTGCTGTGATTAATTGGAGGGAGGGACCTATACGGGTATATAGGTAACACTAGTTCATTGCACTGGTATCATGACAAAGGTCAGAATTGTGACCGAAACATCGACATAAACTATATGCTGATGGTCTGAATAAATTACCTTTTTTTTACTTGAAGACTGGTGTGTGCTCCCTTAATTTGGAATTGTATTGGAGTGGGATTTTTTCTCTCTCATTGGAAGTCACCCCAGCACTTGCTTCATATGCAAACGTGAGTGTGGACCCTCTATGCTTATAAAGATGATTTGCAGTTGCTTGCAAATTTTGTCCTGCACCAGTGACTGTATACTTTTAACTGAAATGGAACTTTTACACTGATGAATATATTGGGATAACTTTGATTCTCCGGTGGATTACACTAGTGAACCTTAAAGATCAGTGACGATAGTGGACTTTTTTCTTCAGTTTATATTTTCTTTGAGTTACTTTGTTTGTTTTTTTGAGTTTTTGTATTTTTTGATTTATATATTTTTATTTATTTATTTGTATTTACTTTTTGGAGCCTAATTGGTGGTGCATGATACTTTGGTAATACTTGTTAGTGTTGTTTTGCCACCAAATAACGTACAGGTCATCTAAATGGAAGGTCATCTAAATGGAAGGCCTTGTTTCAACTGAATTATTGTTTGCAGCGGAGCATGAGATATTAGTATTCACTGATGATGATGCGGAGAGAGTATTATCAGAATTTAATGATTTTGAACAAATACCGGCTGAAGGTGCCTTGGATCTATATCATAAACTACTAAATTTGGAAAAAAGAGAAATAGACCTTTTGCTGCACGGGCAGTTCTTATCTGACTATTACCGTAAGAAACAGATCCCTAGAGGCTTTCGCCTCAATAATATCCCCACGATTGGGAGAGGAAATCCTGCCTTCTGCAGCAAATGGTGCTCTATTTTAAATAAATGCTCCTTTGATTTACTTCTATTAGTTATCGAGGAGGTTGGGAGTGATTTGAAAAAATTGAGAACTGAAATTGCAGACTTTAGACCGGTAGCAACAGAAACCCTATGTCAGGTCCGGGTGTTTTTGTGAATCCGTTAACCCGGAACCAACCACAGGTGTAGGTGCTGGGCTATGAAGAAAGCAGGGAGGACGAAGAAAGTTCCGATTCATATATTTATTCAAAATAACAATTCAGTAAAGGGTTAACTGACAAGTTGTTAATCATCATATTATACTGAAGTATTGCAGGAATAATATGCAAGAGAAAACTCAAAAATAAATAAAAGAAATGTTCATGGAAACATATGCAAAACAAGCTGATGAATAAATGTTGGATTGTCCAAATATAAACAAGCTTTGATGCTGAACTGCAGAATGTGATTAACTGGATAATGCAGACATGAAGAGATAACTGTAAAGATTTGCAATGGAGTTTTGAGAGTTAACTGAGAGACTGTGAAGAATTATCCTTGTTATGACAACATAGCAAATATAAACAAGCTTTGATGCTGAACTGCAGATTGTGTTTAACTGGTTAATGCAGACATGGAGAATTAACTGTAAGAATTGGCAATGGAGTTTTGAGAGTTAACTGAGAGACTGTGATGAATTATCCTTGTTATGACAACATAGCAAATATAAACAAGCTTTGATGCTGAACTGCAGATTGTGTTTAACTGGTTAATGCAGACATGGAGAATTAACTGTAAGAATTGGCAATGGAGTTTTGAGAGTTAACTGAGAGACTGTGATGAATTATCCTTGTAATGACAACATAGCAAATAAAAGTACTGAATTGGGTTACTTGCGGGTTCCGGAGATCACTGTGAAACTGTAGTAGAAGACAAGGTGATGAATGGGTTAAATGCAGAGTTGAACAAACGAACAGCTGAGAGAAACAGAATCCTCCAGACTTTGAATGATAGGCAGACTGACAAGGTAACCTCATGCAGGACACTGGGAATCCAACTATTTCCAATAGGAGTGCAATTAACTGACAGCACAGCAGAGAGCCGGTGGATCTTTCAGCAGTGAAGGCTGCAGACGGACCTCTGGGAACGGAGGCGATATCTGGACCACGGGAATCACACAGGAATGCACGGAGAGAGCTCAGAGCTAGAGCACAGCTTTGATACAACAAAGCACTGGCCCAGAGTAACATAATCCCAGCCTACTTAAAGGCAGCACAAGCACGGGATTGGCTTACACCTGCCCACAGGTGTTTTCACAAGTGCTCTGTATTAGCTATTTGGTCTCCAACATGGCCACCTCCTATACAGCAGACACACCGCAGTGCCTTAGGCCATTTGGTCCCCGCACTCACAGTTCCCAGACTCTGCATTACCTGTGCCATTGATCACGCCGTGTCCCCACACGGGCGCACAGCACCGCGAGCAACCGCACTGGCAACGGATGAACCCCAGAACCCGCAAAGGTGAGAGACCGGTTCGTAACAGTACCCCCTCTTCTACGGGTGGTCTCCGAACACCTTTGAACCTTGTCAGGATTTTTGGAGAAGTATTTCTGTACCAGACTTGGAGCTTGAACATCTTCAGAGAAAACCCAGGATCTCTCCTCCGGACCGTAACCCTTCCAGTCGACCAGAAACTGTAAACGTCCATATCGGAAACGTAAGTCCACAATCTCTTTAACTTCAAATTCCTCATTCTGCAAAGAGTGAACTTTAGGAGATTTGGACTGGGTAGTACGGAACTTATTGAGAATCAAAGGCTTCAGTAAAGATGTATGAAAGGCGTTAGGAATTCTCAAAGACGGTGGCAACTTGACTTTGTATGACACAGGGTTGAGTACCTTTGCAATGGGAAAAGGACCAATGAACTTGGGAGCAAATTTCTTAGAAGGAACTTTGAACTTGAGATTGCGCGTAGAAATCCAAACTTGGTCTCCCACTTTGTAATTCGGTACAGTTTTACGTTTTCTATCTACAAAAGATTTATAACGAGCGAAAGTTTTGACCAAGGACTTACGTACACAACTTCAGATGCTAGATAGACGTTGAAGCTCTTGATCTGCTGCTGGAACCTCTAGGGCTGGCAATGGATGAAACCCTGGTGGAGAAATTCTTGGACTCTTATGTTGGGCACATTTAGGACATGCTGCTATAAACTCTTGGACATCGGCTTTGAGACGTGGCCACCATTAAGACTGTTGAATAAATTTGAGAGTCTTTAGAACCCCAGGATGACCCATGAAGGAAGAGGAGTGAACCCAGGTAAGCAGCCGTTTTCGGAGACTTGTGGCGACAAAGGTCTTGCCAGGCGGAGGAACTGGAGAGGTTCGAGTCATTAAAAAGGACGTAGGATTCACAATGGCTTGATTCGTGGTAGCATCATTTAATTCAGAAGAAGCAAAGGACCGGGAAAGGGCATCTGCCTTTTTGTTCTGAGACCCTGGACGATAGGTGAGTTTGAAATCAAATCGTGAAAAGAAAAGCGCCCATCGAGCTTGTCGTGGATTCAAACACTGAGCTGACTGCAGATACAGAAGATTCTTATGATCAGTATAAACTGTAATGCGATGTTGAGCTCCTTCTAGAAGGTATCTCCACTCCTCAAATGCCAACTTGATGGCAAGTAACTCTTGCTCACCGATTGCATAATTACGTTCTGCCGGGAGGAACTTACGGGAGAAATATCCGCAGGGATGGACCTTTTTATCTTCAAAGACTTGTGACAACACAGCTCCTACTGCTTCTGTAGATGCATGCACCTCTAGTAGAAAGGGACGATTCAAATCAGGCTGTCGAAGAATGGGGGCTGACACAAAGGCTTGCTTTAAATCAGAGAAGGCTTTGATTGCTTCTGAAGACCAGTTCGTAGGATTTGCTCCCTTGCGAGTTAGGGCTGTGAAAGGAGCAGCTAACGTAGAATAATTCTTAATGAATCTCCTATAGAAATTAGCAAAGCCAAGAAATCGCTGAATCCCCTTGAGAGTTGTAGGAGTGGACCAATCCCGGAAAGCTCGCGTCTCTGGGATGGATAGCGGATGAATTTGTCCCCTAGGAGGGGTCTTGCCCGGAACCAGGACGACTGGGCAGTCCCATTCACGATGAGGAGGTAGAGAGTCTGCTGCTTGCTTACTGGAAACATCCGCAAGGGATTGATACACCGGAGGTAGATCGGAAAGGCTAATTGACCGAAGAGGTACAATTGTAGCTACACAGTCCTTGGTACAAGATTTACCCCATGAAAGGACTTCCATGGTTTGCCAATTAAGTTGAGGATTATGTTTCTGCAGCCAAGGTAAACCAAGTATCACATCTTGAGAGGCTTTGGGAATCACGTAGAAGGAGAGGTATTCGGAATGGAGCTCACCAACTTTCATCTTGAGACATACGGTTCGATGAGTAATTATACCATCTGGAATTCGACTTCCATCCACTGCTGTAACGGCAACTGCTGCTTCCAGAGGCATGGTTTGAACTTTAGACCGTATGACAAAGGCTGAGGAGATGAAGTTCTCGGCTGCCCCGGAATCTAGGAGAGCTGAAACTTTCACTGTAGAACTTGGAACCTCTAATTGAATAGACAAGGTCGGCTCTTTCCCAGAACGTGATTCTAAAGTAACTTCTAGCTTAACCTCTCTTGAATAAGCTAGGAGGCGAGAGTTTCCCGGTCGGAGTTTGCAGAATTTAACTAAATGTTCGGAGGACCCACAGTACATGCAGAGGTTACCCTGTCGACGACGAAGTCGTTCCTCCTCTGTGAGGCGAGAGCGCCCAATCTGCATAGGTTCTTCAGTCATTACTAGAGACTGTGATGAAGAATCTTGTCGAGGTCTAGGATGATCACGTGGACTGGATCGCTCTGCCCTGGATTTCTCTAAACATCGCTCCCTGTAGCGTAGGTCAAGTTTGTTACAGAGAGAAATCAATTTATCCAGTTTAATTGGCACATCCCGGATAGTTAAATCATCCTTGATTCTTTCTGAAAGTCCATTCCAAAACGCGGCGATCAGGGCCTCCTCATTCCAGTTTAACTCTGAAGACAACGTGCGAAACTGAATAATATATTGACTGACAGGACATAAACCTTGACGTAGACGGAGAATCTCCAAGGATGCTGAGGTGGTCCTGCCTGGTTCGTCAAAGATTCTCCGGAAGGAAGATACGAACTCTTTGTAATTAGAGAGGATAGGATCACCTCTCTCCCATAATGGTGATGCCCACTCCAGAGCCTGACCGGAGAGGAGGGCAATAATATATGCAACCTTAGAACGAGCTGATGGGAAACTGGCAGACATCAGTTCAAACTGGATCTCGCATTGATTCAGGAATCCTCTGCAAAGTTTTGGAGTTCCGTCAAACTTACTCGGAGAGGGTAACTGCAAGCGGGACGTAGGCAGCGTCACAGGAGAAGCTGTAGTGGTAACTGGGACATCCGGGGTTGGAATCTGGACTTGGGACGTTTTAATAGCCGTATGAAGAGTCTCTAAACGGTCTGCCATAGTTTGCATAAACTGCACTATTTGTGTCTGTATAGACTCCTGGTTTTCCAGACGGGAAAGGATATCTGACGTAGCACCGCCTCCTGCGAATTGGTCACTTGACGGATCCATGTGGCCAGTGCTTACTGTCAGGTCCGGGTGTTTTTGTGAATCCGTTAACCCGGAACCAACCACAGGTGTAGGTGCTGGGCTATGAAGAAAGCAGGGAGGACGAAGAAAGTTCCGATTCATATATTTATTCAAAATAACAATTCAGTAAAGGGTTAACTGACAAGTTGTTAATCATCATATTATACTGAAGTATTGCAGGAATAATATGCAAGAGAAAACTCAAAAATAAATAAAAGAAATGTTCATGGAAACATATGCAAAACAAGCTGATGAATAAATGTTGGATTGTCCAAATATAAACAAGCTTTGATGCTGAACTGCAGAATGTGATTAACTGGATAATGCAGACATGAAGAGATAACTGTAAAGATTTGCAATGGAGTTTTGAGAGTTAACTGAGAGACTGTGATGAATTATCCTTGTTATGACAACATAGCAAATATAAACAAGCTTTGATGCTGAACTGCAGATTGTGTTTAACTGGTTAATGCAGACATGGAGAATTAACTGTAAGAATTGGCAATGGAGTTTTGAGAGTTAACTGAGAGACTTTGATGAATTATCCTTGTAATGACAACATAGCAAATAAAAGTACTGAATTGGGTTACTTGCGGGTTCCGGAGATCACTGTGAAACTGTAGTAGAAGACAAGGTGATGAATGGGTTAAATGCAGAGTTGAACAAACGAACAGCTGAGAGAAACAGAATCCTCCAGACTTTGAATGATAGGCAGACTGACAAGGTAACCTCATGCAGGACACTGGGAATCCAACTATTTCCAATAGGAGTGCAATTAACTGACAGCACAGCAGAGAGCCGGTGGATCTTTCAGCAGTGAAGGCTGCAGACGGACCTCTGGGAACGGAGGCGATATCTGGACCACGGGAATCACACAGGAATGCACGGAGAGAGCTCAGAGCTAGAGCACAGCTTTGATACAACAAAGCACTGGCCCAGAGTAACATAATCCCAGCCTACTTAAAGGCAGCACAAGCACGGGATTGGCTTACACCTGCCCACAGGTGTTTTCACAAGTGCTCTGTATTAGCTATTTGGTCTCCAACATGGCCACCTCCTATACAGCAGACACACCGCAGTGCCTTAGGCCATTTGGTCCCCGCACTCACAGTTCCCAGACTCTGCATTACCTGTGCCATTGATCACGCCGTGTCCCCACACGGGCGCACAGCACCGCGAGCAACCGCACTGGCAACGGATGAACCCCAGAACCCGCAAAGGTGAGAGACCGGTTTGTGACACCCTACAGAAAGATAATACACAGCAATGGTTAATTAAACTGAAACAACAACTTGATAAACACCGTAAAGACCTGATCACTTTTAAGAGGGCTAAGCTTGAAAAAGTGGATCGTGATTATAAAGATCATAGGGTGTATAGATGGTTGGTGGGTAATGATAACTCTAACTTTAGACATAGAGGCAATAGATTTAGACAAGATCGCCCACAATTAGACAGCTACTCTTCTTCTGAGAGGGAATCTTCAGATTCCCAGACATATAAAAAAAAAACATTGCCAAGAGCCAATACTCGCTCACGGTTTGGTGAGCAGAATTTAAACGTAGAAGGCCCCACCTCCGGCGGGGCAAATACAAAAGAAAAGAAAAAAACAACCAGAATCAGTGATAAATCTATCTACATATAAACTCTCAACAGCAGAAATGAGTGTATTGTCCAAGGGGTTGAGTTTCATACCCACCCCTAAGTTTAATGACTTTGAGTGGTCTGTGGATAGGTTCAAAATGGGCAGGAAATTGAGACTAGCTGAGAAATTTGAGAAAGTGAAACCCAATACTGGAATTGTTAAACCATTCAAAAATAAAAGTACGTATGATCCCATATCACACAATTCAAGTATAAAGACCTTTACCAGAATGCTTGACTCTGATATTAAGGAATCCTTAGCTAAGCAAAAAAAGATTAGACATAATCTCTCTGCAGTGGAAAGGAGGGCACTATATGAAATAAAAACCAATCCAAACATTACTGTGAGACCCGCTGATAAGGAGGGAGCAGTTGTCGTATTAAACACTGCGGACTACAATACTGAAGTATTGAGACAATTAGCGGATACTAAGACATACAGATTGCTACCTGGGGACCCAGGTGTGGTTTTTAAAAGTCGTCTAGATAATGTCTTGGATAAGGCATTTTCCCAGGGATGGATAGATGAGTATACTGTTGGTTTTCTGAAGACTGATTTTCCGATTACTCCGATCATATATCCGATACCTAAAATACATAAAACTTTGGACAGGCCTCCTGGCCGTCCAATTATATCTGCACGCAATTCACTCTTTTCTAAAGTGGCACAATATGTTGATAGCTTTTTGCAAGTTTGTGTCAAGAAAACCAGCAGTTATTTAAGGGATACGGAAGACTTCTTGAGATTATTAAATCTACAATCCCATGTTGGCCAGAGGACTCTGGTCACCATGGATGTGGTATCACTATATACAGTAATACCCCATACAGAGGGGTTGGCTACTGCTAGACGAGCATTGAATTCATCACATAAGGGTTCCCCTCCGGTTGATTTTTTTGTGGATCTGTTGGAATTGATCCTGACCTGTAATTATTTCACCTATGGGGGGCGGTACTATCTCCAAACGGCTGGTACAGCGATGGGGAGTAATATAGCCCCATTGTATGCAAATCTATATATGGATGCAGTTAAGTAAAAACTGGCGCTTATGTGTTTCTCCAATAATAATGAATGACTGTGGATCAATTTTAATAAAAATGACATAAAATTTATTACCTATACATCACAAACTTAAAACATCAGAAACATATATATCAGATGTAATCATGAAATTAGGGCATAGATGGAGCTGAGAAATATTTGAAGGTGGCTGCTTAAAGTGTCCACAAAGGATCCCAGACTAAATGCCGTATGCAAAGTTCCCTGGGGAGAAGAAATAAGTACAGCTGGTGTTACCCGTATTGATGGAGACTTCCAGAGGTTTGGAAATTTTTCAGCAAGCAAGCTGTGGCATTGGAATAAACTGGGTCTCTCCAATCGGTGCTGTATAGGTGAAATCCCTCAGAGTTCCAAATGGCAAGTTTTAAAAGTCCATATCTGGATCCGTCTTGAAAGTGGGACACTTGTAGTAGTCGTGGCAGCTTCAACACTTAACGCGTTTCCCTAGGTTAAGTTACCTAGCTTCATCAGAAGTATACTTCATCAGAAGTATACAGGTCAATTCTTCCATCATTCGCATACAGGAGCAAAAATATCCATTCGCCATAGATTGAGCTGCACCTCGAATTATGTTGTGTATACCCTGACATGCCCATGCTCCTTAGTATATGTTGGAAAGACTATTCGTCCATTCCGCGAAAGAATGGCCAATCACCGACTCTCTATCAGGAATGCCATAACAAGTGGCAATTCAGACAAACCGGTGGCCAGACATTTCTGTGAAGCACAACATCCCTTGGCATCTCTGAGGAGCATGGTGATTGATAGAGTGGAGATGCCCAGGAGAGGTGGGGACCGGGCAAAACTCTTACTGAAACGAGAAGCCGCGTGGATCCACAGACTGGATACAATACAACCTCGTGGCCTCAATGATGCATTACACTACAGTATTTTCTTGGAATGACAGTCCCGCTATGGCTCCATGGTCATTTTGTATATATATATATGTGTATAATTTTTATATATATATATATATATATATATATATATATATATGTATGTATTTTTTATTTTTATTTTTTATTTTTAATCTTTATTTTTTTTTATGTTCCTGTCGTCGGTTATCTTTTTTAATTTTTCTCTATACAATGTTCTGAAACCGAATATTTGTGATGTGAAATAGGTTCCTACTGTGCATATGGGGGATCCCTGACGAATCATGTTTTTTAGTGATTGGGACGGGATCCATTATATATGTAGGTTGGACCGAATATGGTTAAAGCTGCTATATGATGGTATTTATAATGATACCCGCTATAGGTTATTCTCCCCTGTAAAACACTTGCTTCCTTTGCAGCCCTAGCTGGAGATGTATATATACATATTTCTTCTATACATAAATAATCTGACTAGGCTGACCTATATCATAGTGTGTTGCCAATAGTATATCATTAATGTAATATGAGTGTGATGCGCCTTTAAGACGCACCAGTTATGTGGCCAGTGGCTCCCTGCGTCCCACGGACCGGATATTCGGTCTATGGTGAAACGCATGTAGCCTTGATGTATCTGTTGCTAGGCAGCGCCGATCACGTGACCTGCGGCTAGAGGCTACACTATGACAATGTCCCGTATGTCAATGCGGAAGTTGCGTTCCACGGACCGGAAGTGCGGTCGGCGGTGGAACGCACGCCGTGTGTATTGATTCTCACTGTATGAATACCTGATGGTGGTGCAATAGTGGGTAAGTGAGTGATTTCCAACAAGGGGGTAGAACAAAATATAGTGATCTCTTGATTTTAACACATGTTTGTTGTATGTTTACTGTGTGTAACTGTTTGTTATGTGGGGTGCGGGGGAGTTGCTGTGATTAATTGGAGGGAGGGACCTGTATGGGTATATAGGTAACACTAGTTCATTGCACTGGTATCTTGACAAAGGTCAGAATTGTGACCGAAATGTCGACATAAACTATATGCTGATGGTCTGAATAAATTAGCTTTTTCTACTTGAAGACTGGTGAGTGCTCCCTTAATTTGGAATTATATATATATATATATATATATATATATATCTTAATTTGGAATTATATATATATATATATGTAAAAAAAATAAAAATATGCGCACATTAACTTAAAAAAAAAGCTATGTTATCAGTTATTTTGCCCTTGATTGTTGCATTTTATTACACACAGAATTTTTGTTATTGATGAGTGTGTGTGTATGTGTATATATGTATGTGTGTGTGTGTGTGTATATATATATATATATATATATATATATATATTTACATACACACACACAGATACATTATACTGTCACAGTAAGAAAGTTTGGTTATAGTGCTAGCACACAACTCACTCCTATACATATTTATGTTTATGAATGTATGTAAACACAACCCTGTCAAAAAATATTGCCAGACCTGTTTATCGCAGACCATATATCATGTGCAAGATGGCAGCAAGTATGCAGGAAAGGCATGCCGCCTACTGGAGAAGATATTCAAGATGTCACGGCTTCCACTTTTAATCTGCCAGTGACATGAGGGGGTGTGAAAGGGCTGTTACCACTCAAACACTTTACATGTCAGTCACTGTCCCGCAGGGCACCAAATGAACCTTTAAATCAATTTACCTCACTTGGAACTAACTAACACTTCCTCTTTTCTATATATGATCATATAGTTAATGAGGTGAAGGTCGTCCTAACTATTCTACTGAATTATTTATAGAAATCACATATTTAGTAATATGTCTCGGCAAAAAAGGATTTACATTCTGAATTTATCTCACAAAATTAATTTCATTAGTTAATCTGAGATGTAGTTTCAGTGCTTATGCAAAGTATATACAGATTGAGTATCCCTTATCCAAAATTCAGAATCACACATTTTTGGTTCCCCTACTGAGATAGTGACACATATATATATATATATATTATATTCTATATCTATATAATATATCTATATATACACATAATATATAATATATATGTCATTATCTCAGTAGGGGACCCAAAAATGTGGGATTTTGAATTTTGGATAAGGGATACTCAACCTGTATATGTAAATGATGACATAAAGCAAGTATATGTTTCAAGACAGAAATAACCTAAAATTAGATTAAAAATGATAAATGCTAGCAAGCATACAACTAGATCTCCTGGAAAAATGACAGTAGATACAATATCTCACACCAAGATGTTTTCTTGTCACTTCTAAAATGAAATACACTTGCTAACATATCTCTGTACTAGCCACAGCCTGAGGGTGAGCAGAGACCATGGAGAATGTGTGGTCCGGCTTCTACAGACACCTGTAATACAAACAATATCCTGAGCTGTTCCTCCGATCGTACAACTTTATTAATATACTGTTTTAAACAAAATGCATCAAATATTTTTTTGTTTATTTTTTTTCACATAATCAGTGCTGTAAGCCAGTTCTTTCAAAGGTACCAATATATATTTATAACAAAGAATATTTCATATATAAAGCAAATCAATCCCTAAATTCCTAATCACGGTGAGATTTATCAAGCCTCGAAAAGAGATAACGTTTAGTAGTTGCGCAAAGCTACCAATCAGCTTTCAACTTTCATTTAAAATGCTTTGCTGGATAAATGACAGAAGCTGATTGGTTTAAGCCAGTGGTTCTCAAACTGTGTGCCATGGCAGCCTAGGGTGCAGCAAGGCTCTTGCAGGGGTGTCTTGGGTTGGTGGTCAAGGACCAAATCAAATTATATATGGTCACTGTGATAGGCAAAACCAGTGCTAGTAGCTGCCAACCATAAAACATGTGGACAAGCAGAAGCACAACTGTACACCAGCACATAACTGAACCTAAGGATGACAGGTAGGCACAATCTACTTAATTAAAAAAATGTTCCCAAATATATCAACAATAAACTTTTATCCTAGGGGTGCCGTGAAAAAAATGCTTATACTCGAGGGCGCCATGATTCAAGACAGTTTGAGAACCACTGGTTTGAGCAACTTTTCTACTTGATCTCCAAGGCTTGATACATCTCCCCCTAAGTCACATACATAGTCATATCCTGCATATATCTTGTGTGATTTGCTTGCTAATATTAAGGCTGATAACTGTCACCTATACAGATATGTCCTCCTACATCATTGCTGCAGTAGCGCCACGCCAGGTCCCTGAAACTCTGCTATCGTAAGGCATGGGTTTTTTTGCAGAAAATGTGTCTTAGTCACAGCGCGATGTGACTAGGATCCACCAGGAGACTCTGCTGATTAATGTTAAATGTGACACTTGTATATCTGTGTGCAATTGAGTCTCTGAATCTGCATATGAAGTGCTACAATGCAGCGGCTGCGGCTTTTTTCTATGCCAAGTTCCTTTGTGCTTCATATACAAAGTCAGTGGCACACAGATATACAAGTGTTGCATATCATATTAATCAGTCTCAGACGCCTTTTTGGTAAAAAAAATAAACTAAAGGACACCCAATGTTTGTGGATTTACACGGAACCTGTCAGCTCACGCCCACCAGGCATCTCCCACTGCATGGCGTATTGAGGCTCGATGTATAAGGACACATCTGTACATGTTGGTCATGTAATTGCTTCAAGGCAACATCTCCTTTTTTGTCACTGATTAATGAATCCATGTTTTGTTTTTCAAATGTTTTTTTTTTTTCTTGGCTCCTCATCAATGTTACAGTGTTATGTAGATTTTATCCCCCTTTTTAAAACAGGATATTTAGTACCTGATGAGGAAAATGTGGGGTATTGTCCTGTGAAGGAGGAGTGTTTATGCAAAGAAACAAAAGACAAGCAGAAAACAGTCCTAAGTCCTGTGTTTCATTTTCAGTCTGTTGATACTTCTCCCCTTTCTCTGATGTTTGCCCTTGCAGTATCCTTGGCCTCTAGTACAGTTGGTTTGGCTGGACAGGTTGTTCATACAGAAAGTACAGAAGTTGTGCTGACTGCTGACCCCATTGTGGGATTTGGGATACAGCTTCAGGGCAGTGTGTTTGCAACAGAGACCCTGTCCTCCCCGCCCTTAATTTCTTATATCGATATTGACAGCCCAGCTGAAAGGTGAGCATTCTGTGACCTATCACAACTTTCCATTTGGCTAACGAGGATTAAGGTAGCCAATAGCATGTTTATGTTTTATAGTCTCTGAAGGCACGTTCTCAGGAATGGGTCTGCTGATTTACCTAGCTGTAGTGTCCAAATATTACCTTATAATTGCATTTGTCAAGTGGAGCTCAAAATGGGATAGTTGGTGCTAGAGGCTTGTTCATCGTCTCATGTATTAAAAATAACTGTGTGCGCATTAGCTGCTGAATAAAAGTAACTTAATTGTAATATGTAATTGATTTATTTCTGTGCACCTATTTCTAAATATGTATACAGTGTAAATGATTTATATGACATCTACTTGTGTCAGCTGTCTAAAGTGCAAATTATTTTCCCCAATGCAAAATACTGTGCAGAACACAAAGTATAGTGTGCTCAGATCCTCTCTATGGCAAGGTCCAGCTCTCATATCCTAAGTGCAGTATATACTGTACAAGCATTTATAATGATACTACACCATTATATTACGCTGTACTGTAAGCACACCTAACCATTAATGCTAACTTGCTGCTAGTATCTGCTAAACTATAAAATGGCAGTGCTTTCCACAGGGTACCCATGCATGTTTTTGGCCATACTTATTTTTGATTCTGAATATTTTAATCTTTGAATGACTGCTTACATTTACATGACTAATGGCAATACAAAGTGTAAGTGTACCTGGCATCCGAGCTGTGTGGCAAGGATGTGCTAACTATGCCTTACACATCATCTAGTACACCATTAATGTAGTATGTCATAATTGTAGATCCCACTTTTCTTTCTGTACACTAATAGAATAAACAGGCTTCATGTAAGGATAAAAATATGTATGATCTTGCCTGCATATCTGCCTATGCTATAGGGCTTGGTGATGTGACAACAGCCAGGTCTGTGTACACAGCTATACATCTTACACGTGTGTCTTCCTACATCTTTGCTGCAGTCAAGTTAAACAGCCCTTATAGTTACGCAAAGTCGTGAGGGCGTTTACTAACGCTGAGCATCTTTTTGTGCATTTTCCCCCCCGAAAATGTGTCTTATTCATATCGCTATACGGCATGCCTATATTCTGTGTGCAGCTGCGGCTGTATCTGCACACGAAATGCTGTGTTATATTGTCAGTGGGTGTTGTTCTGGAAATCACTGTAACGTAGCATTTCGTATGCAGATACAGCCGCAGACACAGGCAGAATATAGGCATGCTGCATATCTTTTTAATCAGCAGGGTCTGCTTGTGCGTCTTATTCATATAGCAATGTGAATAAGATACATTTTCAACAATAAGGATGCCCGACGGTAGCAGAGCTGCACTGGAACTGCCAACTCACTAGCGCCAGGCATTGCGCGGTGCATGGCGTATGGAGGCTAGATGTAAAAGAACACATCTGTATGTCCACAAGCTTGCTTTGTCCATTCTGCCCATACACCACCTCTCAATTATGAAATCCATTCCTACTGTATTTCAATAACCTGTGGACATCTAGGTTATTTTACCACTCGGTGGAGCCCCCACTGTACCAAGTGGTATAATACAACTCTCTTTTTCCTCTTTGCATCAGAAGCTTATTAGAGCTTTTTTGCTTTCCAATAAATTAGGAAGACTCATTCACTCTGCGTGCAGCACATAATGACATTTTTGTCCTGACAATAAAATTTCTCTGACGTCCTAGTGGATGCTGGGAACTCCGTAAGGACCATGGGGAATAGACGGGCTCCGCAGGAGACTGGGCACTCTAAAAGAAAGATTAAGTACTATCTGGTGTGCACTGGCTCCTCCCTCTATGCCCCTCCTCCAGACCTCAGTTAGAATCTGTGCCCGGCCAGAGCTGGGTGCTCCTAGTGGGCTCTCCTGAGCTTGCTAGAAAGAAAGTATTTGTTAGGTTTTTTATTTTCAGTGAGATCTGCTGGCAACAGACTCACTGCTACGTGGGACTGAGGGGAGAGAAGCAAACCTACCTGCTTGCAGCTAGCTTGTGCTTCTTAGGCTACTGGACACCATTTGCTCCAGAGGGTTCTAACAGAGGGCCTGACTTCGATCGTCCGTTCCCGGAGCCGCGCCGCCGTCCCCCTTGCAGAGCCAGAAGACAGAGGAAAAAGAGCGAGAATCTCCAGACAAGAGACGGCAGCTTCCCACAAGAGAATTCTCAGGCTGTATCCTTTCCCCACTAGGGCCAGGATGTGTTGAGAATCTTCCCCTAGGGTGTCCTGTTTGCACAGACGGTAGCACTTGCTATTCTCAGGGATCCTGCAGATAGCGTGCACATTCTAGTATACTACCCAGACCGGCGTTTGTGTCAGCATGGGTTTATAGCGCTGTGGCAGCGTGGACAGGTACCTTATCAGCAGAGATTGAGACCCTAGTAAATATATTAAAGATGCTGTCTTAAGTGATAGATATATAGTTATAAAGCATGCCCAAAGAGACATGAGTATACTGGGTCATAGAGTCAAAGCTATGTCGATCTCTGCTTGACGTGACCTGTAGAATATGCATTGGACAGATGATGCCGACTTAAGAGGCATATGGAAGGCTGAGGATTGTGTGGAGAAGGGTTCTCGGGCCTGGTCTCCACAGCTATAGCTGGTAATTCTGCTAGTTTGCCTTATATTCCTGCACAGCCTAAGAAAGCACGACATTATTAAATGCAGCCTTTCGAATAAAGAAACAAGAAAGTCTGAGGTGCGTCCTTTCTTGTCAGAGCCGGGATCAACACAGCTAGTTCCCAGGAACAGAAGTCCTCCCCGGCCCCTACAAAAATCCACCTATGCTGCTGGGGCTCCACAGGCGGAGCTAGGCCCGGTGGGGACACGCCTTCGTAAGTTCAGCCACAAGTGGGTTCACTCCCTGTTAGGTCCCTGGGCAATAGATATTGTGTCTCAGGGATACAAGCTGGACTGTGAGAAGATGCCCCCTCACCGACGGCCCTGCGGGCTTCCCCCCAAGAGGGGGAGCCAGTGTTAACTGCAATTCACAAATTGTATCTTTAACAGGTGGTGGTCAAGGGTCCCCTCCTTCAACAAGAGGGTGTTATTATTCGACCATGTTGTAATCCCGAAACCAGACGGTTCGGTCAGACCCATATTGAATTAAAAATCCCTGAACATATACCTGAGAAGGTTCATGTTCAAGATGGAATCGCTAAGAGCGGTCAGGGCAAGCCTAAAAAGAGGGAGACTTTATCGTGAATCGGGTCATAAGGGATGCATACCTTCATGTCCCCATTTATCCACCTCATTAGGCGTACCTTAGAATTGCGGTACGGGATTGTCATAACCAAGGTAATGGCGGATATGATTGTGCTCCTGCGGAAGCAAGGTGTCACTATTATCACGTGCTTGGACGATCTCCTCATACAAGCGAGATCAAGAGAGCAGTTGCTGAACAGCGTATCACTTTCTCTGGAAGTGTAACGGCAACACGGCTGGATTCTATATATTCCAAAGTCGCAGTTGGTTCCTACAGCTCATCTGCCTCTCCTAGGCACGATCCTAGACACAGACCAGAAAAGGGTTTATCTCCCGATAGAGAGAGCTCAGGAGCTCATGACACTGGTCAGGAATCTATTAAAACCAAAACAGGTGTCAGTGCATCACTGCACTCGAGTCCTGGGAAGGATGGTGGCATCATACAAGGCCATCCCCTTAGGCAGGTTCCATGCGAGGACCTTCCAATGGGACTGACTGGACAAGCGGTCCGGATCACCTCTTCATATGCATCGGTTAATCACCCTATCCCCCAGGGCCAGGGTGTCTCTCCTGTGGTGGCTGCAGAGTGCTCACCTTCTCGAGGGCCGCAGATTCGGCATTCAGGACTGGATCCTGGTGACCACGGATGCAAGCCTCCGAGGGTGGGGGGCAGTTACACAGGGAAGAAATTTCCAAGGTCTGTGGTCAAGTCAACAGACTTGCCTTCACATCAATATCCTGGAACTAAGGGCCATATACAACGCCCTAAGTCAAGCGGAGATCCTGCTTCGCGACCAACCGGTTCTGATCCAGTCAGACCGCAGGGGTTCATGTAAACCGCCAAGGCGGCACAAGGAGCAGGGTGGCGAGGGTAGAAGCCACCAGAATTCTTCGCTGGGCGGAGAATCAAGTAAGCGCACTGTCAGCAGTGTTCATTCCGGGAGTGGACAACTGGGAAGCAGACTTCCTCAGCAGGCACGACCTCCACCCGGGAAAGTGGGGACTTCATCAGGAAGTCTTCACGCAGTTTGCAAATTGATGGGAACTGCCTCAGGTGGACTAGATGGCGTCCCACCTCAATAAAAAGCTAAAAAAGGTTTTAAGCCAGGTCAAGGGACCCTCAGGTGATAGCTCTGGTCGCACTAGTAACACCGTGGGTGTTCCAGTCGGTCTATGTATTCCCTCCTCTTCCTCTCATACCCAAGGGCTGAGAATTGTAATAAAAGGAGGATTGAGAACAATATTCTTTGCTCCGAATGGGCCAAGAAGGACTCGGTACCCGGAGCTGCAAGAAATGCTCTCAGAGGACTCTGGGCTTCTGCCTCCCAGACAGGACATGTTGCAACAGGGGCCCTGTCTGTTCCAATACTTACCGCGGCTGCATTTGACGGCATGGCGGTTGAACGCCAGATCATAGCGGAAAAGGGCATTCCGGATGCAGTTATTCCTACGCTGATAAAGGCTAGGAAAGACGTGACAGCAAGACTTTTTCACTGTATATAGCGAAAATAGGTTGCTTGGTGTGAGGCCGGGAAGGCCCTACAGAGGAATTCCAGCGGGGTCGATTCCTGCACTTCCTACAGTCAGGAGTGACTATGGGCCTAAAATTAGGATCCATAAAGGTCAAGATTTCGGCCCTATCCATTTTTCTCTCAAAAAGAACTGGCTTCACTGCCTGAAGTTCAGACGTTGTTCCGGGGGTGCTGCATATCTTGGGATCTTAACGTTGTGTTGGATTTCCTGAAATCCCACTGGTTTGAGCCACTTAAGACCGTGGAGCTAAAATATCTCACGTAGAAAGTGGTCATGCTATTGGCCTTAGCTTCGGCTAGGCGTGTGTCAGAATTGGCGGTTTTGTCATGTAAAAGCCCTTATCTGATCTTCCATATGGACAGGGCAGAATTGAGGACTCGTCCCCAATTTCTCCCTAGGGTGGTATCATCGTTTCATTTGAACCAGCCTATTGTGGTGCCTGCGGCTACTAGGGACTTGGAGGATTCCAAGTTGCTGGACGTAGTCCGGGTTTTGAAAATGTATATTTCCAGAACGGCGGGAGTCAGAAAGTCTGACTCGATGTTTATTCTGTATGCAGCCAACAAGGTTGGCGCTCCTGCTTCGAAGCAGACTATTGCTCGCTGGATCTATAGCACGATTCAGCGGGTTCACTCTGCGGCTGGATTGCCGCATCCAAAATGGTGAAAGCCCATTCCACAAGGAAGGTGGGCTCTTCTTGGGCGGCTGCCCGAGGGGTCTCGGCGTTACAGCTTTGCCGAGCTGCTACTTGGTCGGGGTCAAACAAGTTTGCTAAGTTCTACAAGTTTGATACCCTGGCTGAGGAGGACCTTGAGTTTGCTCATACGGTGCTGCAGAGTCATCCGCACTCTCCCGCCCGTTTGGGAGCTTTGGTATAATCCCCATAGTCCTTACGGAGTTCCCAGCATCCACTAGGACGTCAGAGAAAATAAGAATTTACTCACCGGTAATTTTATTTCTCGTAGTCCGTAGTGGATGCTGGGCGCCCGTCCCAAGTGCGGACTCTCTGCAATACATGTATATAGTTATTGCTTAACTAAAGGGTTATTGTTATGAGCCATCCGTTAAATGAGGCTCAGTTGTTGTTCATACTGTTAACTGGGTATGGTTATCACAAGTTGTACAGTGTGATTGGTGTGGCTGGTATGAGTCTTACCCTGGATTCCAAATCCTTTCCTTGTTGTGTCAGCTCTTCCGGGCACAGTTTCCCTAACTGAGGTCTGGAGAAGGGGCATAGAGGGAGGAGCCAGTGCACACCAGATAGTACCTAATCTTTCTTTTAGAGTGCCCAGTCTCCTGCGGAGCCCGTCTATTCCCCATGGTCCTTACGGAGTTCCCAGCATCCACTACGGACTACGAGAAATAGAATTACCGGTGAGTAAATTCTTATTATCATGCTCTTGATCTGGTATGAAAAGATTAACTGGTTCCAGAGGCTTTATCATGCAGGCTGCTCCATCAGGGGGCCGTAGGCTATATTAATTACAAAAGAGAACATGCATTGAAAGGGACTTGCACATTGAGGCCTGTAATATTCTCTGTGCCATTGGGGAACCTTCATCAGTCAGCTCTATGTGTAAGCTCTAATCACACCTAGAGAAAATACTGATTTTGAATTATTAATGACTACTTTAGGACATTTCACAGGCTTTGGGAAAATGGCAAAAGGCTCCTCTGCAACTAGAATTAGTGTGCTGTGCTACAGGGAAACATCTCTGTTTTTCTGTTACCAGCATATACTGTACGCTTCTTGTATTTAGGCAGAGTACACACTCAAATTATTTTGGGGGAACAGTAAAGAACACCTTACTCACCATAAAAAACACAATTATGTGTCTAATAAATTATATATTAAAGTATTTTCCTTGGTGCTAAAAGAAAATAAAACCTAAAGTCCTTTGTATTCCCAAGCCTAAAGCTACAGTTACATAGTAACATTTTAGTGAAATATATTTTTTTTGTTTTGCATTCAAATATGCCTCAATAAAATGTAGCAACAGAGTTCAGAGTAAGTATACATATTATGGTGCATTCAGAATAAAGAACCAGGGGAGTCACACTGTACAGGACATCTAGAAAAATGTCACCAATTCTATGGACAAATCAGGGACAGGTACAATATTTTCCTTACATCTTTGCATTATTTGAGCTGCCTGCATAGCAGAGTTAGAGAGTGATAATGAAAATTAATCTACAATCATTCCAGAAATAGTAATGTCTATGATCTTGGAAGCTGTAGTTTATCAATTATGGAAGATCTGCTTGTGGCCAGGTTTGTAGCCGTGCAAACTGGGATTTTATTTTTTATTGCATCTATACAGATGTGGAGTCCTTCAGGTAGGAGATAGAGTGATAGCCATCAATGGTGTGCAGACAGAGGACAGCACATTTGAAGAGGCCAATCAACTACTAAGAGATTCAACCATTGCCGGAAAAGTCACCTTGGAAATTGAGTTTGATGTTGCAGGTTAGTTCTGAAGCCTTACTACTTGTTTTAGTTGTTGTTATTATAGTTTTAATTACATCATTAATGTAATTAATTTGCGTGAATGTTATTTAAGTATTGGAGTGGAAATGAGTCTGGCTCCTTCTAACCTCATGCACAGTAACCTCTAATCAAAGAAATTAGGGAGACTTCGGTGGATAGCGTTGCACATAGCAGTGGGCTTCAAAATGTTGGTGTGGCTTTGTCTCTTTTAGCGTCTGACGGACACATACACATGCATATCCATTCTATTCATCTACAGCACTAAGATCACCCCATTACAAAGATACAGGCAATCATCCAGTGAAACGCATAACCAAATTTTGCTGTATTTTTTCCAGCGAAGTGCATAACCAAATGTTGTTGTATCTTTTCACATCGTTATTCTTGCATATAATCAAGACAGACATTCAGAAAAAAACTATTTTGACACCTGAATTAAGGTTATTAACTGAAAAACATAGATTATGATTATGTGCGTCTTGTAGATCACATGAACATTGTATATTTTCTTTTGCATCTTGTACTCCAGAGTCTGTGATACCCAGCAGTGGGACATTTCATGTCAAACTACCAAAGAAACACAATGTGGAACTTGGAATAACCATAAGTTGTAAGTAAAAAGTTAGTTTGACATGGTGTTTTTCATTTTTTTAAATCCAGGGACATGATATGGGAAACCATTTAGTTTAAGGACTATTCTGGAACAGTAAATCTTTGCTGACACTGGGTGGCAGTCCACACCGATGGACTTTATGGTTCAGTCCTTACTCTAAATTATTATACTGCAAAGTTATTATACCAGCTGTTTAAACCAACAATTTGATGGTTGTCTAGAACCAGAATTAGATTGCAATCTCTCAGGGCAGAATACATATGTAACATGTTTTACTGGTTTAAGGATTTAATAGTAGTAGAATGTTTTGAACTTGTAAACAGGGAATCACTACACATAAATGATATGTTCTCCAGCACCCTCTTGGTGTAGATAATATGTTGGCACACTGCTTTCCTAGGTTGCTGCCATGCTAGAAGGCATCTGATGCACGACTTTGACAGCACAGCCTGTAATATGTCTGGATGTGTTTGGGATCATTCCTGACGCCCAGCACAAAAAGTGTACATGCGGTTTTATGCTTGTAGAAAATCCAAATATATTAAAATAGTTAACTATTCTACACAGAATCTTAATAACCCATTGGGACTTCATGATACAGTAGCTTCCATAAATTAGCTTGGAAGGAAAGTTAAATGGGACAGTAATAACATTAATAACACTGAGCAAAATTATAAAAGTAGTTCCTGCGAGCTAATTAACAAGGTATAGTACACCACAAATAATTTATCAAGTTTTCTACATAGAATGTCTATAAAACTAAAAGTCACTTGTTTCTTTGGTGATGATAGGTCCTATTTCAGAGTTTTTAGTCCAATAAGTATTCACAACAGAAGACTTTTTGCATAGGGTCATAAAATCATCCTGGTTCCTCCAATTTTGTAGGTGTAAATACACTTAGTAGAGTGCCTCCACCTTTAAATGTATTCTTTAAAATTACAGGTAATACATAAACATGCGTACCAGAAATAACCTTCTAGGGAAGGCACAGTGTAAAGGGCCGCATACACTTGAACGATAATGCCCAATTTCGGGCATTCGAGCCAATATATCAGGTGAAATCTGGCATTTTGGATGTGTTTCCGATCCGATGCGCGTTCCCATGAGGATCGGCTCCCCTAGATCGTTAGTGCTGCACTTGTGATATGTCGGTTCCCGCAGGCATGGCTGGGATCGCATATGATATATTGCATGCAAAATGTACCATATCGTATGGAACCAGTCCCGGGAAGCTCCCTGGAGAGTTCAAGGGACATCGCCTCCGACTTCAGCCTCAGACATATCGTTGTAGTGTATGGGGCCCTTAAGCATATAGGGGTTTTCTTTCATAGCTTCCCCTATTAAGCTGTGCCTCCTTCAGGTCAACAGTGGTCCAATAAAACACCTAAAGTGAGGTGTTTAATAGGGAAAGCTATAAAAAAAAAAAAAAAAAAAAAACACATATGCTTACACTGTGCCTTCCCTTGAAGGTTATTTCTAGTATGCATGTGGTGTACTATACCTTGTTGATAAGCGCGCAGGAACTACTGTTTTTAGTGTTATTCATGTTTTTGTGATTGGTGATAATCACTCCCAGTTCCAGCAGACAAGGTGTGCAGCATACCCTCCAACATGACCCGCCCCACTAGGTACAAAATGCTCTGTTTCTGGACTTCCCTCTTAATTTATTATTGCCATCACCTGTGAAGAAACAGCTTTCTTATCATTTAACTAGTTCAACACAGGTGATGGAAATCATAAATTAAGAGGGAAGTCCAGAAACAGAGCATTTTGTACCTAGTGGGGCGGGTCATGTTGGAGGGTCTGGTGCAGGTGTTTGAATATCTTCACCCATATAAAAGTATTAAAGTGTTTAACACAACTGCCTAGCTAAGGGCTCACTGTGCAGGAAGCTAAGGAATTATGGGCTGACACAGGGCAAGCTGATGGAAATAAATATGGACTGGAGAGCTTTAAGGTAAGTTAGCACAGCCTGCTGTTCACTTAGCAAAATGTAGATAATGTCAAGTCAGAGATGTATCCGATACCACCCCAGTGGGTAAAGCAGGAAGATGGGATGGTTACCAACACATAAACTCAGTGGGTCTTCGCTGAGTGGATCGTGGCTGCACAACAGCTTGTTGTCATAGAGGTTCTGTTTTTGATGAACAGATTTGTAATTTGGCAGACACAGGCACAGTGTTACTAGACGCTCCCATATGCCAGCAGAGTCTGATTTCACAGCACTTGCTTTTCTATGTAGCTTATTTTTCCGAGACTGGATATGTTTCATGTTTTTGTGCTTTCTAAAATATGAATAAATGTTTTTACTTTGGTGTATAATTAAACATACATGTTACTCCAGGAGTCACAAAACATTATTAGTACTCATTGGTAGAGGAGTCGGCATAATTCTTTTTTAGATGCTTGGGATACAGGGAAATGTAAGTGACTTTAGTATTAATTATTATTATTTATAGCTATGTGTATATACATATATACACACAATAATACTTCCTGCATAAAAGGTTTTTATTATTTTCATGTGACTTTAGAGATTTTATGATTATAACCCAACCGAGTGATTCCCCACTAAATGAGGAACATTTCTTCCTAAGTCATAAGTGCTTAGAGCCCATGCTCCATGCGCCTTCGTTTTAGACCATGCTCCATGCGCCTTCATTTTAGCCCATCCTCCATGCCCCTTCATTATAGCCAATGCTCCATGCCCCTTCATTATAGCCCATGCTCCATGCCCCTTCATTATAGCCCGTGCTCCATGCCCCTTCATTTTAGCCCATCCTCCATGCCCCTTCATTTTAGCCCATCCTCCATGCCCCTTCATTATAGCCCATGCTCCATGCCCCTTCATTATAGCCCGTGCTCCATGCCCCTTCATTTTAGCCCATCCTCCATGCCCCTTCATTTTAGCCCATCCTCCATGCCCCTTCATTTTAGCCCATCCTCCATGCCCCTTCATTATAGCCCATGCTCCGTGCCCCTTCATTATAGCCCATGCTCCATGCGCCTTCTTTATAGCCCATGCTCCATGCGTCTTCTTTATAGCCCATGCTCCATGCACCTTCTTTATAGCCCATGCTCCATGCGCCTTCTTTATAGCCCATGCTCCATGCGCCTTCATTATAGCCCTTGCTCCATGCCCCTTCATTTTAGCCCATGCGCCTTCATTTTAGCCCATCCTCCATGCCCCTTCATTATAGCCCATGCTCCGTGCCCCTTCATTATAGCCCATGCTCCATGCGCCTTCTTTATAGCCCATGCTCCATGCGTCTTCTTTATAGCCCATGCTCCATGCGCCTTCTTTATAGCCCATGCTCCATGCGCCTTCTTTATAGCCCATGCTCCATGCGCCTTCATTATAGCCCTTGCTCCATGCGCCTTCATTATAGCCCATGCTCCATGCCCCTTCATTATAGCCCATGCCCCTTCATTTTAGCCCATGCTCCATGCCCCTTCATTATAGCCCATGCTCCATGCCCCTTCATTATAGCCCATGCTCCATGCCCCTTCATTATAGCCCATGCTCCATGCCCCTTCATTATAGCCCATGCTCCATGCCCCTTCATTATAGCCCATGCTCCATGCCCCTTCATTATAGCCCATGCTCCATGCCCCTTCATTATAGCCCATGCTCCATGCCCCTTCATTATAATGTCTCTGATAGCAGCAGCAGAAACCCATTGTGTATGAAGGCTGACTGGATCTGAAGGTGTAAAATGCAGCAGTGATTGTTTTTTACCATCAGTACAACACTGATTCTGTTGCCTGTTTTGTAGCTCCGTCCAGTAGGAAATCTGGAGATCCTCTGGTTATATCAGACATAAAGAAAGGCAGTGTTGCACATCGGTGAGTACTGTTACCGTCGCATTTGCTTTATTTTGATTTGTGAAATGTAATGTTCTTATTAAATGCAAATAACAAGGAAGCTTGAGACAGATCAGGTAAAACACTGGAGCATGTACAACATAGGGGGCGAGTGGGATGCATCCAATCTGCGCCATACTCTTCTTCAGAAGAATAATTTTCTTTCCAGATAACTCTACACACATTGCACTATACCCAGGCTACACTAAGCCCTTACACAGACTGCCTGTCACACTGACCTCCCCAGCACATTCTTCATGCTCAGCGAGTGGGTTCTATTCTTCTTCTCTGTGTTACCTGTGGTCTCCACTATATGGCATACAGTATACTGCTTTACATTGCATCGTCTTATGCCAAGTACCATCCTACGTTGAGCCGCAGACCACTTTATAGATACTTATTTGTGTATGTTTGTCACTGAGAGCTACAATATCAGTGTGCAGTATGTTACTATGATTTCAGTGATCCCATAAAATCATGTGTATCATCTCTGGTCATGAGTGCCCTATTACACCATCACTACACACACAACTCTGACATAAACTCCAAGAAATATACACAAAGGGATAACCAGTATAGACACTTCTATATGTCGTGTGCACACACTTGTCTGTACATACATACAGACGTACACAACATAGTATCTAAGGTTGAAAAAAGACAATTGTCCATCGAGTTCAACCTATTTGTGGTCTCCTATGCACGATTATTTTGTATAAAATTTTGACTGAAGTCGATGACTGCCGTTACATTTTATCCCTCTTATTTATAATAACCATAGTGCGTGACTATGCCCCGTAACCCTGGATATCCTTATCCATTAGGAATTTATCTAACCCATTCATAAAGGTGTTGACTGAGTTGGCCATTACAACTCCCTCAGGCAGGGAATTCCAAACACGTATCGTCCTTACCGTAAAAAAGCCTTTACGCCGTATTGTGCGGAATCTCCTCTCCTCTAACCTGAGCGAGTGTCCACGAGTTCTGTGTTGATCTAACCAAAAACAGGTCCTGCGCAAGATCTGTATATTGTCCCCTTATATATTTGTAAATGTTGATCGTGTCCCCTCTTTAATCTTCTCTTTTCCAGTGTAAACATGCCTAGTCTTGCAAGCATTTCCTCATATTTCAGCGTCTCCATACCCTTAATTAGTTTGGTCACCCGCCTCTGAACCTTTTCTAGCTCCAGGATATCCTTTTTGTAGTAGGGTGCCCAGAATTGTACACAGTATTCAAGGTGTGGCCTCACAAGTGATTTATATAACGGGAGTATAATACTCTCGTCCCTAGCATCAATTCCCCGTTTTATGCATGCTAATATCTTATTATCCTTCTTTGCTGCAGTCCTACTTTGGGTACTACTGCTTAGTTTGCTATCTATGAGGACACCTAAGTCCTTTTCCAGTACAGAATCCCCTAATTTTACCCCATTTAGTAGGTAGGTGTTATTTTTGTTCTTGTTACCACAGTGCATTACCTTACACTTGTCTGTATTGAAGCGCATTCTCCATTTCGCTGCCCAAGCTTCTAATTTAACTAAGTCGTTCTGAAGCGACTCAGCATCCCCCTCCGCATTTATAACTTTACACAATTTGGTATCATCTGCAAAAATTTACACCATGCTCTCTAGACCTTCTGTTAGGTCATTAATGAAAATATTGAACAATAGCGGTCCTAATACTGAGCCTTGCGGCACACCACTTAGCACTGCAGTCCAATTTGAAAAAGATCCATTAACCACAACGCACTGCTCCCTATTATCTAACCAGTTTTTGACCCAAGTGCATATTATGCTTCCTAGCCCTGTTTCGTGTAGCTTGTAGATAAGTCTCATAGTATCTAAGGTTGAAAAAAGACAATTGTCCAGGGATAGGCACAGTTATATACATGCACTCTCACATACAGTTTACAAAAATAAAAAATAAAAATAGAGAAGACCAGTGCCCAGAAACTCACAAGACCAGACACATTGATTACTTGTCATGTTTGCTTGTTAAAATATAATCATGAACATTGGCTTGAGCTTATTTATATATTGATGGATACAGCTCTATTTTATATAGCTGCAAAATGTATAAAATGGGGAGATAATGGGGTATTATAAGGTCGTCTCACAAGCAGGCGTCTGAAATGGGACCATTGTGAAACAGGTGACCAATGGTACGGATAACATAAGAAAGCCAAAAGTCTCTGACCCGAGCATGCCCAGCTAAGAAAAATCACCATTACACCAGAGGGGATTATCCCCACCAATAA
Organism: Pseudophryne corroboree; assembly: GCF_028390025.1. NCBI lineage: Eukaryota > Metazoa > Chordata > Amphibia > Anura > Myobatrachidae > Pseudophryne > Pseudophryne corroboree. The sequence goes on from NC_086449.1 coordinate 524,227,360, forward strand.
AAAAAGTCTTGTACAAATCACCAGACCAACAGAACTCGACATAATAAAGGAGATTGAACCCAGGCAGTGGTGTAGAGAGCAGGACCTGCAAAGGAGGGGGCTACAGTCTGCTTTTTAGCAAGGAACCCTGTCAGAGTAAAATAAGAACCCTTACTCAATAAGAAGACCAATGTGCTGGAAGATATGGACGTATTACATTAATGTTTAATGTGTGTGCTTCCACGACTGTGATTTCACCAGTGCCATTTGTAGGTTTCTGAGTACTGGGCTCATTTGTTCTTACATATGAATATGTCAACTTCATAAACTTATTATCTTGTCAGCGGAACTTATTTTATAGACACAGCTGTCATTTTTTACGTATTGACCTAGTAGTGACTATGAGGTGTATTTACTAAACGCTGGATGGAGATACGGTACGAGCCAATCAGTGTCTAACTGCCATGTCACACACTGGGTTTGAAAAATGACATTTAGGAGCTGATTGGCTGGAACTTTATATCCGTCCACTTTATCTCCATCCGTGGCTTAGTAAATAGACCCCTATATGTTAGTTTTTAATATTAATGTAGTTGGTTATAATTAATATGCCAGAAAATGTGCTGGAGCAATAGTCTGTCTGCCTGTATACACTGATAGGTATTTACAGCAGTAATTCTAACAATGAGCTGGTTAGCAAGTAAATGACCAGACTGTCATACCCGGCAAATGATATTCTATCCTGTAACAAATGATCAGCATAACACATTACACTAATGACCAGATTACTCTAAGCAGCAAATGACTAAAATATCAAACCAGCAAATCAAATGGTTAGTCAGTCTTACCCAGCAATATCCATAGTCAGGAGCGCACAATTAAATATTTAAAAAAATACTTTTTCAACTTTATTAAATAAAATAAATGTAAAAAAACAATGTTTTTAACGCTTTTGAAAGGAAAAATCGTCAGTAAAGTGGTTAAATTAAAACCCATATACACCTAACTTGTGACAGTGCAATCTAACCAATTATAAAGCATGAATCAAAATTGGTATATAATACCATAGCCAATTATAATAAAGTGCTAGTAGATGTTAGATTTGACAAGTGTGCTGAGTTTCAGTAGTCTAAGAATCAATTAAGGAAGAGTGGTGGCTTTGTTGAAAAAGTGACAAAACTTGGTATAAGTTGCAAATGTATGGTATTACCCAGTGCCGAAACTAGGATTTTCGTCACCCGGGGCAAGGCAGTAATTTGGCGCGACAAAAAAAAAAATCCTATCACACTAAAATAATCAGATGATCCAAAAAAAATGTAAAAATGGGACACTACTGGACAATATCACCCTATGTGCCTCAAATGCCCTATGCGTCACATGCCCCACCAGCGTGGGGCGGGGGCACTACATACCCTATATGCTACACTACATCACTACACTACATCCCTTTATATGCTACACCACATTAGTGCACTACATGCCCCTATATACTGCAATACATTACTACACTACATACCCTATATGGTACACTACATCACTGCACTACACCCCCCTATAAGCTACACCAAATCCCCCTAGCTGGGAGACAAAGCGGAGGTTGATACTGCTAACTGGGAGCACAGTGCGCTTCTATAGCTTGCATGGTGCACCGCACGCTAGTCGCAGCACTGCATGGCAAAGAAGAGAGTTTTAAGATAGTAGCCGACATAGGAGAGATCCCAGGTACTGGAGCTCACTCGCACAGCATCGGAGCCAGCTGCGGGAAGACAGGTGGGTCAGATACATTGCCCCTGGAGCTGTCTGCTGTCTCAATGGAGCAGCACAGCACTGACAGTTTAAAAAAACAACAACCTGCTCCTCTGTAACTTCTTGGCGCCCCCTCAAATACTGCACCCAGGGCGTATGCCCCCTTAGCCCCCCCCCCTAGTTACGGCCCTGGTATTACCACTATCCCTCCCTCAGTGAGACTGATCGTGATTGATATATAAAAATTCTCAGGGCACCTCCCTGTAATAGAAACTGTTACCATTGCAGTAAATTGCACAATATTGTCAGGGTGAAAACATAGCCGACTTTAGGCAGTAAATCCACCGGAGTTTCTGTTCAGTAAACTCCTGAACCGAAAATATCCTGGTATACAAGCAGTTTGCAGGTTTCACAGCCTACATAGTTTCCTTACTGTCTGAAATCGGCGCTTGGTTTTCTTCATGTTTGTGCTCCCTAATGCTAATAATCCAACACGCCTGCTAATGAGAGGGCCATCCTGAACATGGGCCCTAGCGTTTTATACAGTCCGTGCCCAGTAGATAACAAAATCAGTTGCAAGAGCCATTCTCTAGTGTTTCCTAGGAAACTTACCTGAAGACTGCTTGTTCATCAAAAGTTCACCAGCTGTGAGATCACAAGTGAACCAGTATCTTCCAACACATGTTAGAAATGTATTTGTAAAGTGCCACCATATTTTGGAGGCCTATACAGAGTATACTTAGTTGTTCACGAAGGGCTCTGTCCCATTTCATATTACAGTCTAAATTGTTCACCACACAATCATGTAAAGCACTCAGTGGAAGCCTATTGCGAACACTGAAAACATTCGAACTCCACACAGATGGAGCAGGGTGCGGAAAACCTGCAAGATTCAGGTGAGTATGACTTTTTGTTTAAAGCAGCAATAACAGGCAACACCAATCTGGCATTGCCTGTTAAATTATTGTTACTTTAAAAACAATGGCAGACTGACCTGAATCTAGCCAATGATTGCATCTCGCAGGCTCTTACATTTTACCCTAGGTCTGAATCAAACACATGGACCGAGTGCTGTCAGATGGAAATGCTAACGACTGTGTCACTGTCCATGAAAGTAAATAGGCCAATGAGCCTCTAATACATGGTTGGGGAACCTGCGGCCCACCAGCTGTTGTTGAACTACACATCCCAGCATGCCTTGCAACAGTTTTAGCATGGCCAAATAGCAAAACTGTAGCAGGGCATGCTGGTATGTATAGTTCAAGAACAGCTGGAGGGCCAAAGGTTCCCCACCCCTGCTCTAATACGACCTGAGAATCGGATGGGATATTATTAGTATAAACTCTACATATCAACAATCCCTGAGACCAATAAATGGGATGCATTTGGGATGCCAGCAGTCGCTATCCTGACACTGGTTAGCAGACCAGCTCCGAAACTCTAATACCACTCACAGTGCTGACGCCGGAATCCCAGCTGTCGACATCCTCAACGTACGTATGCTGGGGCTAGTTAGGGATGGAGTGTTAGGTTTAGGCAAGGTAGAGGAGGTGGGGTTAAGCTGCGGGGGTTGGGGGGGGGGGTTGGTTGGGGTTAGGCAGTAAGCGGGTATGGTTATGGTTATACTGCAGGAGGGGGTAGGGGAAGAGGGTTAGAATACTTACCTAGCAGATTCAGGATTTTGTGAGCTGGGATGGTGCTGTCGGCCTTCTGACCGCCGGCATCCCGTACCCAACCCCAGTAAAATACTGATAAATCCAGCTGCAGTGAGGGATATATGTAATGTGCAGTTCATTAACCACTTGCCTGGCATGGTGGCATCAGATGCGACCATGCCTGCAAGTGCTTTATCTGACCTGGTCTCACAGGATAAACTGTGTTAGCAGCGGCAGGGAAGGGAAACTTCCCTCCACTGCTGCTGTCAGAGGGACCGGACGGTCCCTCTGTCTCCCTGCACTCTCCCCCACTGATTGCCGTGCTGCCGATCCCTGCTGATCGGTCAGCACGGCAGGATCCCCCTCTCCAGCGGCTGCAGACAATAGCAGTTGCTGGGGAGCGTAAATTAACCCTCCCAAGGCCCCCCCCCCTCCCTGTGTACCTGGAGGCTGTCCCGGCTTTCAAAATGAAAGCCGCGATGGTCGAGATGTTTCCGATGGTCGCGATGTTCCTGATCGATGTTTTGATGTTTGAAAAAATATATATTTTAAAAACATAAAAAAGAAAAAATATATATTTTTTTTTAAACTAAAATCATTTTGGATAGGTTTAAGTTAATGTTATTCATCTAATTCACTCATTAAAAAAAAACCCTGACAATTACAAAGCGTTGTTTGGGGGGGAAATCGTCAGTTAAGTGGTTAAAACAAACTTTTGTAAAGGTATTTAAAAACTGTGGCAGGGTATGCTGTGATGTGTAGTTCAATAACAGTTGGAGTGCTACAGGTTGCTTTCCCGTGGTCTAGAATACCCTTAAAAATATTCTTTACTTGCAAATACATACATTTTGTGTGTTCAGAGCACACACTGACCTACCAGTCATATAGTATGAGCATTACTTAGAACTGCTCTAGATCCCAAATCATTTTGTTTAGATAACTGTATTTTGACTTCACCATGTAAAGGAACTTTCTCATTTATTTATATTAATCATTTATACAGGGAGTTCAAAAAGTCCCTATGCAGTGAATATGGGGTAGATGGTATTAACTTCCGTTATGTGGTATAGCAGTATCTGAGGACATTATGTGCCACAGATACCACATCCCCTGTGTATGTTGGTCGCGGTCTCTGCTCAGTGCCTTGGGCACTATGCATCCCAGTCTTTATTTGCGCTGCTATCTACAAGATAGTGCGACAATATGCTGGCAGATGGTATGAACGTTCTGACAGCTTCAGCTATCGATTTCAACAGGAATTTGTCCAGCGCATGCGGCAAGCGACAGTCAGTGGCAGTGGCCTCGCCAAAAGAGGGAGAGAGAGCACATAATACATGCCTCTGATGTATGAAGGTGAAGCAAGCCCATTCAAATACCGGGAGAAGCCACCAGACGTAATACATCTCCCCGTGTGTGCTAAGCAAGTCTACCTGCAGAGAATATGTGCTAAGTCAGAGGTACTCAAATGCGGTCCTCAAGGCACCCCAAAGGTCTAACTGTGGCTCTACACAGATGGTTAAATCAAATTCACTGAGGTGCTAATTAAGTCACCTGTGGCCAAGCATTGATAAACGTAAAAATTGGACCGTTCGGGTGCCTTGAGGACCGTGTTTGAGAACCTCTGTGCTAAGTAATACGGCAATATGATTGTTTTCCAATACTTTATTTTACATGATATAAAAGAGAATTTGTTACGTACTTATCTAAATTAAATGTTGAAAGTGTTGTCTCTCTATGGCCTCTTATGGATGCAGAGGAGATCTGCAGCCAGAGACCACGCTCACTGCGGAGGGATATTTTGAACCCCCTGTACTAGAAACAAATAAGGAAGACAAGTTATTTAAAAATACAATAATTCCTGACTTTGAACCCCGACAGCACAGGAACTCTGGAGCTGGGTGATAAACTGCTCGCCATAGACAATATCCGGCTGGACAATTGCTCCATGGAAGATGCTGTTCAGATATTGCAGCAATGTGAAGAACTTGTGAAGCTGAAGATCCGTAAAGATGAAGATAACTCAGGTGGGTGCTCAGGTGGAAGAGAGAGATTTGCATAATACTAGATTCTGTTTTATTCTTATCCTCATTTATTTCCTTCCTTTTCCCACCTGCTTTCTACATGTATTGGATTAGCATCATCACTGACTAAAGGTTTGTTAGACAGATTTCTTTCTTATATGCAGAACTGCTACCCGATACAAAAAGTAAAAGAAGCGCTGGTTGTTAGAGTAATTAATACACAATAAAAGTTAAGGTAATAGCAACAAGACACACCGGTGTGATAAAAACAAGACACAAATAACTGCTTACATTAATGATTTACTGGCTCAAAGCAATCCTTAAGCACTGCAGTTCCTATTTGGCTGAGGAAGCCGTTAATTCAATTGATTGGAGAGTGGGAAATGCGTTAAGGAGCTATTCCAACAACAAGCCGAACTTTCGGGATCTGGTTGGATCCCGGTAAGCCTCAACCCGGGCTTTCTGTGGCCTGTACTGGTGGGTCCTTGGCAGTTTTTAGCGTGAGACAATTGGAGCCTTCTGTTAAGCTGCACTATAGGCAATGCACCAGCAGCCGGGAGGGGACTCACGCCTCTGCTGTCATTTGTTACAATAACCAGAGGACCTAAAACGACAGTTGTTTTAACTACTGATTTATCAAATTGATATTAAGACAAAATCTGCAAATTATTTATGGTCAAGACTGATCTGTAAAATCTATATGCAGTGTACTAGGAAATATAGCACAAACTGCTCCTATATTAACGCAGAACATGACCTCACACCTGTTGTATTGTATTAGAAATACTCAGATCTAAAAACAGTAAGTATACAGCATCAATAGATAATCTAGCATACAGAACAAGGATAGTAGCTATGCACTTGCTGGCTACGGTAAGATGCGTAAATATTTTCCTCCTTCTCTCACCTCTCCTTGGTCTACCGTCATTACTTATGTAGTCACCATGGCTGCTGTAGGATGTCCTCTACAGTGTGTAGTAGGAGTTGGACCATATCGCCAGATGATGACTTTTTATGGTTACAAATGTTGCCGACCATCCTCTTCGTATGCTGTACCTGTTCTGACAACCAGACTTAAATGACTTCTCCCATTCTTTCCAAATGTATTTTGCTCTGTCTTTCAGATATTCCCTTTGCTTTCACCTTTCTTTTTATAGGCACCTTCCACCAACAGAACCGCTATATAACTGGCTTACTAAGCTCATTCAATATAGGTACTTTACCTAATGTCACCAATCTTGTAACGTCACTCACACCTTTCTTTCCCAGCATTCCCTAAGCTGGCCACACTATGCAGTTACAGTATCACAGCATCTGTGACCTCAAATCAACCCTAGTGCACTATTGAAATCTAATTAATATCATCCCTGTGATTATTGTGTAAATTAGAGTATGTGGTCGAAAGATGACCGTCATTATTGTGTTACTGGTCCCAGTGTAAGCCAGCAGTGTGATCCAGCCGCTTGTTCCAAGCTCTCAACAGCAGGATCTCATCCAATTTGGCCACCCACGTGGCAAACTAAATTGAACAGCAATCCTGTCAATCAACTCTTGGGCCAGGTGGCAAGATCAGCTTGTGTGTGGCCAGCTTTGTGCTGTAGTCAGAGTATTTCATTGTTATTTGCATCATTTAGTATACATATAAACTGATCTTTGTTTATAAGTATTTCAGAAGTCGTTAATGCTTTCCAATTTCTCTGACGTCCTAGTGGATGCTGGGAACTCCGTAAGGACCATGGGGAATAGACGGGCTCCGCAGGAGACTGGGCACTCTAAAGAAAGAATTTAGGACTACTGGTGTGCACTGGCTCCTCCCTCTATGCCCCTCCTCCAGACCTCAGTTAGAATCTGTGCCCGGCTCGAGCTGGTTGCACACTAGGGGCTCTCCTGAGCTCCTAGTAAAGAAAGTATATATTAGGTTTTTTATTTTCAGTGAGATCTGCTGGCAACAGACTCACTGCTACGAGGGACTTAGGGGAGAGAAGCGAACCTACCTGCTTGCAGCTAGCTTGGGCTGCTAGGCTACTGGACACCATTAGCTCCAGAGGGATCGAACACAGGCCCAGCCTCGGTCGTCCGGTCCCGGAGCCGCGCCGCCGTCCCCCTTGCAGAGCCAGAAGACGGAAGATTCCGAGGAGAAAATCGGCGGCTGAAGACTCTGGTCTTCATTAAGGTAGCGCACAGCACTGCAGCTGTGCGCCATTGCTCCCCATGCACACCACATACTCCGGTCACTGATGGGTGCTGGGGGGGGGGCGCCCTGGGCTGCAATTAGATTACCTTAAAAATGGCAAAAATACACATAATATAGTCTAATAAACTATATATGTGTAAAAATCCCCTGCCATAATATTAATATAAAAAGCGGGAGAAGCCCGCCGAAAAAGGGGCGGGGCTATCTCCCTCAGTACACTGGCGCCATTTTCTCTTCACAGCTCCGCTGGAAGGACGCTCCCCAGGCTCTCCCCTGCAGTTTCCAGGCTCAATAGGGTAAAAAAGAGAGGGGGGGCACTAAATTTAGGCGCAATACTGTGTATTATAGCTGCTATAGGGAAAATCACTTTGTGTAAGTGTATAATCCCTGTGTTATATAGCGCTGTGGTGTGTGCTGGCATACTCTCTCTGTCTCCCCAAAGGACTTTGTGGGGTCCTGTCCTCAGTCAGAGCATTCCCTGTGTGTGTGCGGTGTGTCGGTACGGCTGTGTCGACATGTTTGATGAGGAGGCTTATGTGGAGGCGGAGCAGGTGCCGATAAATGTGATGTCACCCCCTGCGGGGTCGACACCAGAGTGGATGGATATGTGGAAGGTATTAACCGACAGTGTCAACTCCTTACATAAAAGGCTGGATGACGTAACAGCCGTGGGACAGCCGGCTTCTCAGCCAGTGCCTGCCCAGGCGTCTCAAAGGCCATCAGGGGCTCAAAAACGCCCGCTACCTCTGATGGCAGACACAGATGTCGACACGGAGTCTGACTCCAATGTCGACGAGGATGAGACATATACACAATCCACAAGGGGCATCCGTTGCATGATTACGGCAATAAAAAATGTGTTGCACATTTCTGACATTAACCCAGGTACCACTAAAAAGGGTATTCTGTTTGGGGAGAAAAAGCAACCAGTGGTTTTTCCCCCATCAGATGAGTTGAATGAAGTGTGTGAAGAAGCTTGGGCTTCCCCCGATAAGAAACTAGTGATTTCTAAAAAATTACTGATGGCGTACCCTTTCCCGCCAGAGGACAGGTTACGCTGGGAGACATCCCCGAGGGTGGATAAAGCGCTCACACACTTGTCAAAATGGGTGGCACTGCCGTCTCAGGATACGGCCGCCTTAAAGGAGCCTGCGGATAGAAAGCAGGAGGCTATCCTGAAGTCTGTATATACACACTCAGGTACTATACTGAGACCTGCTATTGCTTCAGCATGGATGTGCAGTGCTGCAGCAGCGTGGTCTGATTCCCTGTCTGATAATATTGATTCCCTTGACAGGGACACTATATTGCTAACCATAGAGCATATTAAAGACGTAGTCTTATCTATGAGAGATGCACAGAGGGATATTTGCCGGCTGGCATCTAGAATAAATGCAATGTCCATCTCTGCCAGGAGAGTATTATGGACTCGGCAGTGGACAGGTGATGCGGATTCTAAAAGGCACATGGAGGTTTTGCCTTACAAGGGTGAGGAATTGTTTGGGGATGGTCTCTTGGACCTCGTTTCCACAGCGGCAGCTGGGAAGTTGACATTTTTACCTCAGGTTCCCTCACAGCCTAAGAAAGCACCGTATTATCAGGTACAGTCCTTTCGGCCCCAGAAAGGCAAGCGGGTTAGAGGCGCGTCCTTTCTGCCCAGAGGCAGGGGTAGAGGGAAAAAGCTGCACCATACAGCCAGTTCACAAGAACAAAAATCCTCCCCTGCTTCCGCTAAATCCACCGCATGACGCTGGGGCTCCACTGGTGGAGCCAGGTGCGGTGGGGGCCCGTCTCCGGAACTTCAGCGACCGGTGGGTTCGCTCACAGGTGGATCCCTGGGTTCTACAAGTGGTATCTCAGGGATACAAGCTGGAATTCGAGATGTCTCCCCCTCGCCGTTACCTCAAATCAGCCTTGCCAGCCACTCCCCCGGACAGGGAGGTAGTGCTGGCGGCAATTCACAAGCTGTACCTCCAGCAGGTGATAATCAAAGTTCCCCTCCTTCAACAGGGACGGGGTTACTATTCCACAATGTTTGTGGTACCGAAACCAGACTGTTCGGTGAGACCCATTCTAAATTTGAAATCCTTGAACACTTTTATAAGGAGGTTCAAGTTCAAAATGGAATCGCTCAGGGCGGTTATTGCAAGCCTAGAAAAAGGGGATTACATGGTATCACTGGACATCAAGGATGCTTACCTGCATGTCCCCATTTACCCACCTCACCAGGTGTACCTCCGTTTTGTGGTACAAGACTGCCATTACCAATTCCAGACGTTGCCGTTTGGTCTGTCCACGGCACCGAGGGTATTTACCAAAGTAATGGCCGAAATGATGATACTCCTTCGAAAGAAGGGAGTTATAATTATCCCATACTTGGACGATCTCCTTATAAAGGCGAGGTCCAGGGAGCAGTTGTTGGTCGAAGTAGCACTATCTCAGGAAGTGCTACAACAGCACGGCTGGATTCTGAATATTCCACAGTCGTAGCTGGTTCCTACCACACGCCTGCTGTTCCTGGGGATGGTTCTGGACACAGAACAGAAGAAGGTGTTTCTCCCGGAGGAGAAGGCCAAGGAGTTGTCATTTCTGGTCAGAGACCTCCTGAAACCAAAACAGGTGTCGGTGCATCACTGCACGCGAGTCCTGGGAAAGATGGTAGCTTCTTACGAGGCAATTCCATTCGGCAGGTTCCATGCAAGGATCTTTCAGTGGGATCTGTTAGACAAGTGGTCCGGATCGCATCTTCAGATGCATCGGCTGATCACCCTGTCCCCGAGGGCCAGGGTGTCTCTGCTGTGGTGGCTGCAGAGTGCTCATCTTCTAGAGGGCCGCAGATTCGGCATACAGGACTGGGTCCTGGTGACCACGGATGCAAGCCTCCGAGGTTGGGGGGCAGTCACTCAGGGAAGAAACTTCCAAGGACAATGGTCGAGTCAGGAGGCTTCCCTACACATAAATATTCTGGAACTAAGGGCCATTTACAATGCCCTAAGTCAGGCAAGACCCCTGCTTCAAAACCAGCCGGTGCTGATTCAGTCAGACAACATCACGGCGGTCACCCATGTAAACCGACAGGGCGGCACAAGAAGCAGAAGCCACAAGGATTCTCCGATGGGCGGAAAATCACGTGATAGCACTGTCAGCGGTGTTTATCCCGGGAGACGACAACTGGGAAGCAGACTTCCTCAGCAGGCACGACCTCCACCCGGGAGAGTGGGGACTTCATCCAGAAGTCTTCCAAATGATTGTAAACTGTTGGGAAAGGCCACAGGTGGACATGATGGCGTTCCGCCTAAACAAAAAGCTAAAAAGATATTGCGCCAGGTCAAGGGACCCTCAGGCGATAGCTGTGGACGCTCTAGTGACACTGTGGGTGTACCAGTCGGTTTATGTGTTCCCTCCTCTTCCTCTCATACCAAAGGTGCTGAGGATTATAAGAAACAGAGGAGTAAGAACTATACTCATCGTTCCGGATTGGCCAAGACGGACTTGGTACCCGGAACTGCAAGAAATGATCTCAGAGGACCCTTGGCCTCTGCCTCTCAGACGGGACCTGCTACAGCAGGGGCCCTGTCTGTTCCAAGACTTACCGCGGCTGCGTTTGACGGCATGGCGGTTGAACGCCGGATCCTGATGGAAAAGGGCATTCCGGTTGAAGTCATTCCTACGCTGATAAAAGCTAGGAAAGATGTGACAGCAAAGCATTATCACCGCATATGGCGAAAATATGTTGCTTGGTGTGAGGCTATGAAGGACACCACGGAAGAATTTCAGCTGGGTCGTTTTCTGCACTTCCTACAGTCGGGAGTGACTATGGGCCTAAAATTGGGTTCCATTAAAGTCCAGATTTCGTCCCTGTCTATTTTCTTTCAAAAAGAACTGGCTTCACTGCCTGAAGTTCAGACGTTTGTTAAGGGAGTGCTGCACATTCAGCCCCTTTTGTGCCCCCGGTGGCACCTTGGGATCTCAACGTTGTGTTGGATTTTCTAAAATTACATTGGTTTGAGCCACTTCAGACCGTGGAATTAAAATATCTCACGTGGAAAGTGGTCATGCTTTTGGCCTTGGCTTCGGCTAGGCGGGTGTCAGAATTGGCGGCTTTGTCCTGTAAAAGCCCCTATCTGATCTTCCATATGGACAGAGCAGAATTGAGGACGCGTCCCCAATTCCTCCCTAAGGTGGTATCAGCGTTTCATTTGAACCAACCTATTGTGGTGCCTGCGGCTACTGGGAACTTGGAGGCCTCCAAGTTGCTGGATGTAGTCCGGGCCCTGAAAATCTATGTTTCCAGGACGGCTAGAGTCAGAAAGACTGACTCGCTGTTTATCCTGCATGCACCCAACAAGCTGGGTGCTCCTGCTTCTAAGCAGACTATTGCTCGCTGGATCTGCTCCACGATTCAACGTGCACATTCTGCGGCTGGACTGCCGCATCTTAAATCTGTGAAGGCCCATTCCACGAGGAAGGTGGGCTCTTCTTGGGCGGTTGCCCGAGGGGTCTCGGCTTTACAACTTTGCCGAGCTGCTACCTGGTCGGGATCAAACACGTTTACAAAATTCTACAAGTTTGATACCCTGGCTGAGGAGGACCTTGAGTTTGCTCATTCGGTGCTGCAGAGTCATCCGCACTCTCCCGCCCGTTTGGGAGCTTTGGTATAATCCCCATGGTCCTTACGGAGTTCCCAGCATCCACTAGGACGTCAGAGAAAATAAGAATTTACTCACCGGTAATTCTATTTCTCGTAGTCCGTAGTGGATGCTGGGCGCCCATCCCAAGTGCGGATTGTCTACAATACTTGTATATAGTTATTGCCTAACTAAAGGGTTATTGTTATGAGCCATCTGTTCAGTGAGGCTCAGTTGTTATTCATACTGTTAACTGGGTATAGTTATCACGAGTTGTACGGTGTGATTGGTGTGGCTGGTATGAGTCTTACCCGGGATTCCAAATCCTTTCCTTATTGTGTCAGCTCTTCCGGGCACAGTTTCCCTAACTGAGGTCTGGAGGAGGGGCATAGAGGGAGGAGCCAGTGCACACCAGTAGTCCTAAATTCTTTCTTTAGAGTGCCCAGTCTCCTGCGGAGCCCGTCTATTCCCCATGGTCCTTACGGAGTTCCCAGCATCCACTACGGACTACGAGAAATAGAATTACCGGTGAGTAAATTCTTATTATTTTCTTCTTCATGGTCCATAGGGCTCCATAGGGAATACCTTAGGGTATAGGTGGTTGGAGAGGAACGGGCACCAAACAGTTAAAGCTTTACCCATACCCCAGCCAGGGTCAGCCAGTTTTGCTTTGGTGCCGGCAGGAGCCATACGTACCATATAACAGTCAGCCCCAAGCTTTTTATTTTATTATTTCTTTTATTTGTTTCTCACTTAGAGCAAGCAGCGCTACTCTGTCCTGGGGACCCACAGGCTGCAGTCGGAAGAATGTTGGGACAGGTAAGACAGTTCCCTGCTTGTGGGAAACCACGTCTTTCATTGCAGTCTCTCCTCCAGTCGTGGAGACGGACCGGAGGCGCTGATGTAGGTGCCGGTCCATCCGTGACCCCACTTGTCCACCAGGGCAACAAAATACTGGCGCTGGGGTATTTTAGATGGCCAGTGGCCCCTGGAGGTTAAAGTCAGCAATGGGAGGTCAGGTCTCCCCTGGCAGCTCCTCCCCCAGCTCAGAGGGCGATTCCACTGTGGTTTCCTGCCTGTGAGCTGATCATCTTCGCCCTCCTCCCACTCAGATGCTCAGCGGCTATTTTAATTACAAGACTGAAGCTGCAGGTCTCCGAGAACACTGGGTCCAGTCACCCTGTATATCCCACTGCTGTCTGCGTAGTTGATTTCAGTGCCCATTCCAATTGTATATTTATATATGCATTGTATGTGACTTGTGCTAGCTCTGCTGTCTGATTTTCTCACTGTCAGTTATACCTATCATTTCTGTTCCTATAACCCTAGATACATGTGTAGAGGGTTTCGCAATACTTCCAATTACAAAGTTTTTGTGAAGGGTGTCACATTGCTATACTTGCTATACACTTATTATTGTCCTATAGTGTGCTATACTGTTACTGCTGCTACAGACGGGGCCACACTAATTGTGGCTCCATCTGCGACTGAATACGCCTGGCGAAGCGGACCGCCGGGCACAAATGGGACGCGCGTACGTCGTAGAAGCGCACGTGCCCCATTCAAAGTTAATGGGAGCATTGCTGGGCCTAATTCAGAGTTGATCGCAACAGCAAATTTGTTAGTATTGGGCAAAACCATGTGCACTGCAGGGGGGGGGGGGTGCAGATATAACATGTGCAGAGAGAGTTAGATTTGGATGGGGTGTGTTCAAACTGAAATCTAAATTGCAGTGTAAAAATAAAGCAGCCAGTATTTACCCTGCACAGAAACAAAATAACCCACCCAAATCTAACTCTCTCTGCAAATGTTATATCTGCCCCTCCTGCAGTACACATGGTTTTGCCCAATTGCTAACAAATTTGCTGCTGCTATCAACTCAGAATTACCCCCTCTGTGCGCTCGCCTGCGTGCCCGCCTGCGATGTAGCCACGCTCTATGAGCCACCTATATGTCTCCAAAGGCAAAGGTAACAAGGAGGCTGCTGCTACTATGCTGGTCTCATGCCAATCCTGTTCGGTGGGATCATCCTCTCAGAACACTGTACAGGATGGTCTGTGTGCATCTTGCTATATTCCATATAACCAGCCTGCCCCACCTGCCCCTGTTCAGGACCCCCCATGGGTGTCTTTTCACAGGGTTTGCCACAGATAGCGGACTGCTTAGCAGCTCCCGCTTTGCCTCCCACTATGGGATTCCCACAGCAGTTACAACCGGCTTTACCAGTCCTCTCTATGCCTCCTTCCTGGGTGGATGTACTGTCTCAGTTCAGAATCTGGTTCAAACATCTGTCGTCTTTCAGCAGATGTTACAGGGTGACATACTCTTAACCACAAAAGCACAGAGACGTACGGTACCATCCTCACTGTCTACACAGCTTTCATATTCTGACTTATCCTTTGGGGAGGCAGAGGAGGCAGACGTCTCCCTCAGGAGAGTAGGACCATCATTCTACAGTGGATGTACCTGCGCTACTGTGGGTAGTTAAGTCTATTCTGGAAATAGAGGAGGAGGAGGTAGCTCCTAAGCCAAAAACCCTGGTATTCAAATGCCAGAAGGTTAGTATGGACGAATTCTCTCAATCAGCTCACTGACCTCATGCGTGAAGCATGGAGTACACCTAGTAAGAAGTTTCAGAAAACAAAACGCTTAGCTTCTATTTACCCTCTCCCATCTAGGGAATGAGCTCAGTGGGAGGTTCTCCCTATAGTGGATTCTCATGTGGCACTCCTAGTTTCAAGCTCTACTATGCCTATTCTGTCTGCATCTTACCTGAAGGAAGCTGCGGATAGAAAAATGTAAACTTGTCTTAAGTCTAACTATTCTTTTACAGGAGCTATCACATGACCGGCTATGGCCACAGTTTGGTTGGCTAAGGCTATTGAGAGCTGAGTGGAGGCCCTAGAAGAAAGCTTCCCCTCTGTCCCACATCCCCCATATCAGGGAAGCAGCCTCCTACTTAGGTGAAGCGGCTTTGAATACTGGTCTCCTAGCTTCTAAGGCAGTGTTTTTCAACCACTGTGCCATGGCACACTAGTGTGCCCTGAGCAGTCTCCAGGTGTGCCGCCATAGAAGCAGAGCCAGGCCCGTCAGTGTTTTGCCGCTACTGTGGCCCTGGATCGATCCATACTGGTGGGTTTAGTGGTTGCAGAGCCAGTTCTAATTTTGGGCCCGGGCAGTGATGTGCTCTTCTGGCTTTCTCAGATGTGGCTCAGGCGTTGCCTATGGAGAAGCTGCGACATGACCTCCTAGGACACGCAACTGCATCATGCATCACCATTATATTTGAGTGTGCCTTGGCAATATTTAAATCTTGTTCAGTGTGCCGCGAGTTGTAAAAGGTTGAAAATCTCTGTTCTAAGGCATCAGCTGCCTCGGTGGTCGCCCGCAGGGTCATCTGATTATGCTCTTGGAAAGCAGACACTGTCCCTAAGAAGGCACTCAAAAACCCTGCCATACACTGGGGATATTCTGTTTGGCGCAGAATTGGACAAAATAATGGCTACTCTGGCAGCCTCCAAATCTGCTTTCCTGCCCTCAGCAAGTAACCCGAAACCTTGAACATCATACTTTCCCTCAAGGCAAAGCTAAAGGACGGTCCTTCCCTCGGCAGTCTACTTCCATTATGGCCTCCAAGCTCCGTGCTAAACAGTCTTGGGCTACAAGATGTCCAGCCACCAAGTCTGACGACAAAGCCTCCGCCTGATGGACCGGGCTTCCTCCAGAGTGGAAGGCTGATTTCTTCAGTTCTTAGAGTCCTGGCGTTATACCACTACAGACACCTAGGTGCAAGAAGTGGTCTCTCACGGGTATGCTCTCACATTCCTTAGGCACTCCCCCAGCAGTTATCTTGAACAAGCCCTCCAACAGACCCGGTCAAAGCCCTGGCCCTCCAGAAGACCATTCAGTCTCTGCTGCACTCAGGGGTAATGATCCCTGTCCCTTCGGCACATCAAGGGACGGGTTTTTACTATACCCTTTTCTTGGTTTGGAAACCAAATGGATCTCATCGACTTATTTTCAATCTCAAGTCACTGAACAAATGTATCCGAGTGCCCAGGTTTAGTATGGAAACCCTCCGCACCATTATTCTGGCAATGGAGCCTGGGGACTTTATGGTGCCTCTGGACATTCAGGATGCCTTCCTGCATCAATGGTTTCTCCGGTTTGCTTTCATTCAGCAACATTTCCAATTTTGGGCACTCCCTTTTAGCCTTTCTACAGCTCCTGGGTCTTTACTAAAATAATGGGGGTCATTCCGAGTTGATCGTCCGCTGCCGTTTTGCGCAGCGAACAGGTTACTACTGCGCATGCATATGCACCGCAATTCGCAGGCGCGTCGTACGGGTACAAAGCGGATCGTTGCTGTTCGATGGATTTAACGAAGAATCTATTCACACAGCCGATCGCAAGGAGATTGAAGAAAGAGGGCGTTTGTGGATGTCAACTGACCATTTTCATGGAGTGTTTGGAAAAATGCAGGCGTGTCCAAGCGTTTGCAGGGCGGGTGTCTGACGTCAATTCCGGGACCAAAAAGACTGAAATGATTGCAAGGGCTGAGTAAATCCAAAGCTACTCAGAAACTGCAAAAAACTTTTTCATCCCGCTCAGCTGCACACTCCCCCGTGGGCGGCGACTATGCGTTTTTCACGGATGCTAAAAGCAGCTAGCGAGTGATCAACTCGGAATGACCCCCAATGTCTGTTCTGGCGGCCCAGATTCATTGTCAGAATACTCCCATACCTGGATGACCTGCTGATTCTGGCACACTCGTCAGAGGTCTTCATCGCCATCTTCAAACCATTGCCTTCCTGCAAACACACTGCTGGCTCATCAACTGGAAAAACCTCTCCCTGACTCCTCCCCAACAGATGTTGCATCTGTATTCTCAGGTACAAAGGATTTTCCTACTGGCAGACATAGTTTTTGCACTGCAAATGAGAATACTCAAGTTACTTCACAGTTGCCGAGTATCCAGTCACTCAGCGATGTTGGTCCTGGGGTCCATGGTCTCCCCCTTCGACATGGTGGAATATGCCAAATTCCACTCCAAGCTCTACAGACTTCCCACTTGGACAAGGGTCACCCCTTCTGGATTCCAGATTGGGTGCTCCTTACCACGGATGGCAGCCTCCGCAGGTGGGACGCAGTAACCGGCCAACACTCATTTCAGGGCCACTGGACTTCCACGGAGAGTTGCTTGCCAGACAGTGTCCTGGAACTTCGAGCTGTCTACAGAGCACTCACTGTACCCGGGAACATTCTCCAGGGCAGGCCTCTCCAAGTCCAGTCCGACAACAACACTGCGGTGGCCTAGCTCAATCATCGGAGGAGCACTCGCAGTTTGTTGACAACACAGAAAGTGGCGCACACTCTCCGATGGGCTGAACGTTATCTTTTCGGCCATCTTGGCGGTGCGCACCCCAGGGATTCTCAACTGGGAGACGGACTTCCTCAGTCGTCACAATGTCAATGCAGGATAGTGGGCTCTACACTGAGACGTCTTCCAAACTCTGGTGGACAAATGGGGCCTGCCGGATGTGGACCTCATGGCCTCACGTCACAATTGCAAAGTTTCGATGCACGGGTCCAGGACAAGAGACATCGTCGCAGCCTTCATGGATGCTCTGGCAGTGAAGTGGACCTTCAATCTGGTGTACCTATTCCCTCCGGTCTCCCTCCTTCCCAGAGTTCTTCGCAAATTCAAACAAGGAGGCACTGTCCTGTTGATAGTACCATCCTGGCAGGCGCCATTGGTTCAGTAATTTACAGAGTCTCTCCATAGACACTTCCTTTCCACTTCCTCTGTGACCATACCTGTTGTCTCAGGGTCCCTTTCTACACCCGGACCTAGCTCGTCTGTCTTTGACAGCGAGGCTCTTGAGTCATCCCTCCAAAGATCCTAAGGTTTCTCCCACTCTGATTCAAACAATGCTCAGGCCACGGAAACCTGCTTCGGACTCATATTATTACTCATATTATGACTCATATCATATTACTCAGTTTGGAACGTTTACTTCTAGTGGTGCGCTGCAAGACACTATGACTCTCTGGTTTTTCGGGATACCAGGGTGCTTGCTTTTCTCCAAGCTGGATTAGATCTCGTCCTCCACCTGGCATTCCTGAAAGTTCATTGCCTCGCACTGAAGGGTATCGGATTTAGGGGCGCTCTCCTGTTGCTCCCCCTTTGTGATCTTTCACCCAGGAAAAGCTGTTCTATGGACCCAGGCTGGCTACCTCCCCAAGGTGATGTCTAAATTCCACCTTAATGAAGACATTGTGGTGCCGGCCTTCTAATCCCTGGACCTCTCATCAGGGGAAGCCTCCTTGGATGTGGTCCGGATTTATGAGGAACGTACCAGCTCTATCAGGAAGACGGATTCCCGCCTTTGTCCTATATATATTCCACAAGAGGAACTGGCCAGCTAACATGCAGATGCTGGCCAGATGGATTCGCATGACTATCTCACAGGCTTACACCTAGGCTGACCTCTCTGGTCCGTATACAGTCTCTGCCCATTCTATAGCTATGTTGGGTCCTTCGTGGGTATTCCGCTGTGGCGAGTCTGCTGAACAACTGGTTATATGCCTTTGAGATCTTTGCCTCTCAGGATGCTTCCTTTGGGTGCCAGATTCTCCTCTCTCCTCAGGAGCGTCCTCTCCCTTAAGAAAACTGCTTTGGGACACTCCCAAGATATTCCTTATGGATCCCTGAAGAAGAAAATAAGAGTAATGGTAGACTTACCATGATTAACTCTTTTTCTTCGAGGTCCATAGGATCCACAAGGCAGTCACCCTGATGCACCTGGCTTCTATGGGTTTTTCCTTTTGGTCACAGGTTCCCTTCTCTGTTGTATGAGAGTGTGTTTCTTGTGTGTATCATTATTCCTTCTCTCCTATCCTGCTCCTGCCTTGGGCTTGTTCACAAAACTGGGCTACCCTGGCTGGGGGTGGGCTATAGGGGAGTAGGGTCCGATGCATCCTGGGAGCTTAAAAGCTTTAACTGTTTGGTGCCCGGTCCTCTCCAACCACCTACACCTCAAGGTATTCCCTGTGGATCCTATGGACCTCAAAGAAAAAAGAGTTAACCATGGTAAGTCTACCAATGTGATTATTATTATTAATTTGTAGTAATATTTTAGAATCCTATACTTGATTTTTATTTAAAAAAAATCACTCCCACTGTAATGATATTATGAAATGCTTCTGTTGATAAAGGTATACAATGAAAATAGATGGCATTTATTTACACAATCTGTGAAGGACAATGAACTCCACTTAATTGTTTTATAGAAGGAGAATTAGACCTGAAAAGTCAGTTTCTCCGCAAATGCCAGGGTTTTTAAATGATTACAAGACCCACCAGTGTGAAAAATATGTTTCGCCCCAGTAAAGCTAAATGTCTGGCAGCCGTACACATTGAAGGCACATTGGTAATAAAGATGCAGTGCAGTTAATCTCTGAAATGTCTGCAGTTAATTACAAATGATCTCCGCAGTGAGATTAAGACGCCATTGTCACACTTGTAGATGAGCAGGAGAGCACCGGAGCCATTATTTACACGGTTGAACTGAAGAGGTACGGGGGACCCTTAGGAATTACAATTTCGGGGACTGAAGAACCTTTTGATCCAATTATCATTTCAAGCCTTACTAAAGGTGGACTGGCAGAAAGGTAATTTACACAAAGTTTCCTGTCTATTAAATATATAAAAAAAAATTGATGATGAACTATTAACTTGGGAAACTTCAATACAGGTTACCGTCTACATTTTGTTGAGATTTCTGTAAATAATATAGAGAATGGGTTTTCCTGTTATTAATGTATCTTATAGCAGGTCATCCTGTATGAATAGTGACAAACCAACTGCACAGATATAAACCCTCTCATCTGTGGCTTCTGTGGGGCTCCTTATTGCAAGGCTTGCATAGTATGGGTATCAGAAGCTAATTTTTTACGCTAATACTTTAATATTACCAGGAGCCAGCAGTGTGCACAGTGCACCACATATTTAACATTTATGTATCTTCTATTATAGAAATCTTTCTGCAATGAAAGCTTCTGTGTTTCTTTACCTTCAGGACAGGTGCAATCCATGTAGGAGATCGGATTCTGGCCATAAACTGCAACAGTCTGAAAGGCAAACCTTTGAGTGAAGCCATCCATTTACTACAGATGGCAGGGGAAACAGTCACCTTAAAAATCAAAAAGCAGACTGATGGTAAGTAAGAGTTGCACAATGTTAGATGCAATGCAGGCAGTGCTCCTTCCCACACTCAGAATTCCTGGGGTTATATTTACTAAAGTGCCAGTTTATAGAAGTGGAGATGTTGTCCATAGAAACCAATAAGATTCTAACTATTATCTTCAAGCAGGTGCTACCTAAATGATAAGTTGAATCTGATTGGTTGCAATAGGCAGCATCCCCGTCTCTACAGAACCAAACTTTAGTAAATATACCCTCAAGTGTCTACCTGGTTTTCCTGATCAAAATTCTTTATCCAAATTTGCTCTTAAAATACCAACATACATAATGTGAAAGCTTACAAAACTACATAAGGTAGTAAACAATGATGAAAAGATCATTTTAATTGAATTCATGGCAAGTATTGTCCTGATTAGAATAACAGTTCCCTGTAATCAGGAAAAATAATAGAAAGTTGAATTTCCAATCCTGATCCTGGTTAAATGTCTATGTAAGTGAAAATAAAAACTTCAAATGGAACCAGTGATGAAGGATATGGTACACATTCCCACTTCTGTTTGTGTTTGCTGTATTTCCTCTAAATCACAGGTTCTCAAACTCGGTCCTAAGGACCCCAAAAAGTTCACATTTTCCAGGTCTCACAGAATCGTATGTGAAATAATTAACTTCACCTGTGGAACTTTTAAAATGTGTCAGTGAGTAATGAGTACTCCTGTTTACCTGCTGAGTGACGTGGAAAATGTGAGCTATTCGGGGTCCTGAGGACAGCGTTTGAGAACCTTTGCTCTAAATGTTTAAATTACACTAAAAGTCATAGGATGCATGGAGGTAAATACACTGGCTCTAGTTATTACCTGGTCTTTCCACTTAAAATTTGGAATGTAATTCCTCCTCCCTCCAGTACAGATACCTGAATCCACATGTCACACTCTAGGACGCTGTCTTATTGAGATTTAATGCACAGGGCTGGCACAAGACCCCCTCATCTACTACTTATAATAATGGGCAGTATTTGGGGGAGGCATCTTCTGCTCACCTGTCCTTATAACCAAGCACCACACTGCCATTGTAACACTGATTTCTCCGGCAGGGTCTACAGGTTATCCACAGGATAACATTGGGATATGATGGAGCGACAGCGGATTTGCACCAATCGGTCAAAGCTTTTCGGCCTCCCAGCATGCAATGGGCCCGTCCATATATCCCCGCCTCCTGGCTCAGGCAAATAGTTTTTTTGTTTGGTGCCGCAGGATTCGAACCATGGTCAGAGGGCTGCTGGTTTATAGCAGCCCTAAGCTTTCTTATTTTATTTTTATAGTCTTACTATTTTTTCTGGAGTGATCTTTCAAAAAGCATCTCATACGTACCTTAGAAAGAGTCGCTCCAACAACTCTCTGCCGGGTCACGAGTACAGTGCTGTTTCGGCGGGCGTCTGTGTCGGATATACTAGCAGGTCCAGCAGACGTTACCAGGTTGTGGCCAGAGCACGGGGAGAAGGTAAGTCATCGGTTCTGCTTAGAAGGTGAATACGGACACAGCCACACTGTTTTGGGAAGAGACTAACAAACAGTCGCTGACTCGGCTGCCACCTCGGGTGCACCAGCACTAGGCCTTAGGGATCATAGGCTCCAGGAATAGTATGAGCCACCATCCCTAGGGTTGATGTCAGCAGTGGGGAGTCAGACGCTCTCCTGGTCGCTCCTCCCTGCGGTTCATGACCAGTTTTCTTAGAGTTTTCCCACTTCCGTCTGAGATGCTATATACAAAGGGGACCCAGTCGCAGCATAGGCCGCAGTGTGACTGGTGCATCTGTGTTCACCGAGCGTCTGTGTTCACTATAGGTTCATGGAGTGGCTGTGTACGCTAGTAGCTTCTGGATCCACTCAGCGTTCGCAAACGTTTTGATCGGTCCTGGAAGCGGAGTGAGTCTCCCTGTATCCCACTCTACTGAGTATGGGTAATGCAGTACTAAGTCTCTACCTTTTGAGTACGAATAGTTATATAAGTGCCTATTGCATATGAGTCTGTATACTATTACTGTGGTTTCTTTCGCTTACGGTAGATCTGTTTAAACATGCTTCAGTAATATGCTCGCCTACATACTTGAAATGTATTTGTAGTTGAGGATGTGCTCATATTGCTTATTATACTAATGTATAACATGTGACTGACTGCTAGTGTGATTGTTGACTTTACTATATATTCTGTCAGTTTTTTTCCGATTCCAATCCTCAATGCTGGTGCATAAGCAGGGTAGGGTCGGATTGTATATCACTTTAAAAAGCTTAAACTGATTATAGTCATAAATTGTGTTGTACACTGTGGAAGTGTTGATTATTTATCATGTCTAAGAGCGGCAAAGGTGAGGAAGGTACACTCACAGCAACACCAACACTTATATCATGTTTGTCTTGCAAAGCTGGGTTAACCTCTCAGGATCTGGCTCAGGATGGTTTGTGTGCAAATTGTTTAAGCTTTCACCAGAGTCTCTTGAAAACTACAAGGCAGATTAAGATGCAGGTTGATCCGCCTTGGGCTATGTTTGCACAGACATTGGGGGTCATTCTGAGCCGATCGCACTCTGCAGTTTATCGCAGCGGTGCAATCGGGTCAACTGCGCATGCGCCGGCGCATTCCAGAAGGCCGTCGGGCCGCTACGATCGCCTCTGCCTGATTGACAGGCAGAGGCGGTCGCTGTGCGCGCGGGGGGGGGGGGGGGAGTGGAACAGCGGCGTTTGGCCGCCATTTCGTGGGCGCGGTCCAGCCAACGCAGGCGTGGCCAGATCGAACGGGGTGTGTAGCTCCTGGCCAGCACGCTAAAGCTGCGCTGGTCGGGAGCTACTCTTGAAGTGCAAAGGCATCGCTGCTGTGCGATGCCTTTGCACTTCTGGTGGGGGCGGCACTGACATGTGGGGTGGGATAGCCCTGTGATGGGCGTTCCCCCGCATGTCAATGTGAATGATCGTATCTGTACTAAATTTATCACAGCTGCGATCATCTCGGAATGACCCCTTTATCCAGTATAGCTAAACGGATAATTCCTACTCCTGTATCAGGGATAGGTTACACGATTAACCCCTACATGCAGCTTCCCAACTGAGGTTTATCACTTCCAGCAGCAGCCTCTCAAAAGAAACAGGCTGATAAGCCAGTGGTAAGTAAATCTTCATCCTCACAGGCTACACATGTTTCAGATGAGGATTCATCGGAGGATGAAAGCTCTATAAACTCTGCTTCGGCATATGAAGAGGAGGAAGGTCTCAGCTCAGTGGATATAGCTGAGTTGATTAAAGCAATGAAAGCCATTCTATCCTTAGAGGATTCAGCAGAGCCTGTGTTAAAAACCAAGGCACCTGTGTTTAAACGTCCCAAAACAGTTAAGACTGAGTTTCCGGGGTCAGATCAGCTGACGGAAATCATGCAAGAGGCTTGGGCTACTCCCAATAAGAAGTTTAGAATTCCTAGGAAATGGTATTCCAATTATCCTCTTCCAGCTGGGTATTGTTTAAAAAGGGAGGTGGCTCCCAAGGTAGATACGCATGTGATTCGATTAGTGTAAAAATCTACATTACATCTGCCTTCAACATCATTAAATAGGAGAGTGGATGGTTTTTTAAAAACCATTTTTTCCCTCTGCAGCATCTGATCCTTGCCAAATGGAAAACGCAGACTATGGTCCTTACAATGGAAGTAAGAAGGTTTTGTTTCCAGGGGAAATGGACCAAGGAAGACGGTTGCCTGCCAATAAATATATTGGAACTTCAGGCCATATACATGGCACTGATTCAGGAAAAAGGACATTCTTCGGGGAAAACCAGTTCAGATTCGCTCGGACAATGCGACGGCAGTAGCGTACCTCAACCATCAGGGAGGAATTTGCGGCCAAAAAGTTATGAAGGCGGTAAGTCACACACTATAGTGTACAGAACTTCACCATCCAGCCTCGTCCACAGTGTTCGTTCCAGGAGTCTTAAGCTGGGAAGCGGATTTTCTCAGTCGACATGCCATTCAGGCAAGCGAATGGGCTCTAGACCCTAGTTGACAAGTGGGGGTTGCCAGAGATAGATCTCCTGGTGTCCCTTTCAGAACAACAAAGTTCTCGCATACCGGTCATGAACAAAGGATCCCACAGCGATCTTTGCGGATGCCCTATGGGTGAGATGGGACTTTCATCTGGCCTATGTATTTCCTCCAATCACCTTATTACCAAGGGTGGTGAGAAAGATAAAGCAAGGAAAGGGTGCCGTGATACTAACAGCTCTGGCTTGGCCCAGAAGACATTGGTACACAGATCTGCAGAGAATGTCGATGGATGCTCCACTCCTGCTTCCTCAACGTCCAGATCTACTGATGTAGGGTCACTGTTATCACAGACATCTGGATCGACTGTCTTTGACGGTGTGGCTCTTGAAACCTCTATCCTTAAGTCAAGAGGATTCTCACAACAGGTAATTCAAGCAATGCTCAGAGCAAGGAAACCTTCCTCAGCTCGCATTTATCACTGAATATGGCAAGCCTATATTCATTGGTGCGGTGAATGGAAAATGGACCATAGTTCTTTCAGAGTTTCCAGGGTCTTAGCATTCCTTCAGGCAGGAATGGATAAAGGTTTGAAGGTATCTTCCTTGAGAGTGCAAGTGTCAGCATTGACTGTATGGTTCCTAAAGAAAATTGGCAACTTACAGGATGTGCGTACTTTTTCCAGGGAATGCTGCGCATTCACCCTCCTTTCTCTTACGTCCTAGAGGACACTGGGAATCCATTTAGTACCATGGGGTATAGACCGGTCCACTAGGAGCCTTGGGCACTTTAAGAATTTGTTAGTGTGCGCTTGCTCCTCCCTCTATGCCCCTCCCACCAGACTCAGTTTAGAAAATGTGCCCGAAGGAGACGGTCACATCGCTGGAAGCTCCTGAAGAGTTTTCTGCATTTATTTTGTTTGTTATTTTCTGGCAGGCTGGATGGCACCAGCCTGCCTGCTTCGTGGGACTTAGGAAGGAACGGCTCAACCTCTTGAAGGGTCAGTGGTCCCGTTCCCCGCTCACAGGACACTAGCTCCTGAGGGAACTATTTGCACACCCCACCATGGCAAGCGTACATTCCCGCAGCACGCCGCCACCCCTAACAGAGCCAGAAGATAGCAAAGTGGTGAGTACTAAGCCGGCGTCCCGGTTAGCGAGTCACCGGTCATTATGGCGGCATGAGGGTACAGAGATACATGGCTTCTATGGGGGCGGCAGAGTCTCCAGTCTCAGTACACAGTGAGGACGCACCGCTTCTGGGGGAGAAAACTGAGTCTAAGTACACTACAGGTGTACACAGTTCATAGACTGGCATTATAGAATTAAAAGGCGGCTGACTCCATTTTAAGCACTAAAAATCACCTCAGCCAGTATAAAAAAGCGGGAAGACCGCGCGCCATTGAAGGGGCAGGGCTTCACTATGAGCAGATCCAGAAGCTCACCAGCGCCATTTTCCCTCTGCAGTGGACACAGACACTGACTGACAGGGATGCGCAGCTCCTCCGGAGAGACTCCAGATTACCTCAGCGGACCAGGGGGTCATAGCAGGGGGGGAGAGCTTACTAGTGTACTAAGTCCCCAATCTGGGTACTTAGTCTGTGACCTGGCTAAGCTTGGTATTAGCAGTAAGGGCGTTGTGTGCTGGCTCCAGGCTATCTCTATGTGTCTCGTGAAGGGCTCTTTGTGGGTTAATTGTGCATTTAACCTGTTCCTGTGTGTGTGTGTGTGTGTGTGTGTGTGTGTGTGTGTGTGTGTGTGTGTGTGTGTTGTCACAGTATGTCAGACAAAAAGTGTGTTTCATGTAAGGCACAGTGTTCCTCTTCTCCAGGGGGTTCACTACAGTGTACTCAGTGCAATGCACCCTGCCAGGCTAGCGGGGCAGAACCAGCTTGGCTGGATTCCATTAGGGGAATGATCTCCAATATTTCTACTAAATTGTCCTGCAATGAGAAAGAGACGCAATACTTAAGACTATCGATGACTGAGTTTATGAACAGAGACTCAGTACCCAAACCAGCGTCTCAGTCCTCTACCATTTGTCTGCAAAAACATCCTTTGGCCCATATCCTGCAGTCTGACTCTGATGATTAGGGGTCAGACATGGAGGAGGGTGAAGTGGACTCAGAGGTGGGGGAGGCTTCTTTGTCACAGGGAATAGAGGCTCTCATAGAAGCTATTAGCGAGGTTCTGCATATCCCTGATAATGTAAAAGAGGAGACTGAGGAATCTTATTTTAATATAAAAAAGAAATCCTCAGCCACTTTTCCTGTGTCAGAGGAACTAAATACCCTATTTGAAGAACCGTGGGTTAATCCTGATAGGAAATTTCAAATCCCTAAAAGGTTGCTTTCATCTTTTCCTTTTCCTCCTGAGGATAGAAAAAAACTGGAAAATCCACCGATAGTGGATGCATCAGTATCCAGGCTGTCACGGAAAATTGTATTGCCTGTCCCTGGTGCAGCCTCTCTAAAAGACATGGCTGATCGTAGAATTGAGAATACACTCAAATCTTTATATACAGCCGCTGGGGTGGCACAGAGACCCTCTATAGCATGTGGGTGGATTACTAAGGCCATCGCAAAATGGTCGGGTAACCTGATTGAGGGGTTAGAGGTACCTTGCCTAAGGGGGAGATGGTTTTACTCCTGCAACATATACAGGACTCTGCAAATTTTATGGTGAAAGCCATAAAAGAAGTAGGTTTGCTTAATGCACGCACCACTGCTATGGCAGTGTCAGCATGCAGAGGCTTATGGCTATGCCAGTGGACTGCCGACGCGGATTCCAGGAAAGGCGTGGAAGCCCTACCCTTCACAGGAGAGGCCTTATTTGGAGATAAACTAGACAAATGTATCTCCAAAGCTACTGCGGGTAAATCCAGTATCTTCCTTCTGCATCTCCCCCAGCAAGGAAGGCTTACTGAGGACCTAATCTACAGTCCTTTCGGACTGCCAAGTTTAAGGGCAAAACCAGAGGTTCTTCTGCAGCCACAAGAGGCGCTAGAGGTAAACCACGAAAACCAGCAACTGCAGGTTCACAGGAACAGAGCTCAAGTTCTGCTTCCTCAAAGCCTTCAGCATGACGGTGGACCGCGATGTCTGGAAGACCGGCAGGTGGGAGCCCGACTAAGATTTTTCAGTCACATCTGGACAACATCATGCCAGGATCCCTGGGTCATAGATCTTATTTCCCAGGGCTACAGACTGGAGTTTCAGGAGCTCCCACATCACAGATTCTTCAAATCAGGCTTACCAGTTTCACAGGAAGCAAGTATAACCTTACAGGGCGCCATTCAAAAACTGGTACAGACTCAGGTCATTGTTCCAGTTCCACCTCATCTGCAAAACAAGGGATATTATTCCAACCTGTCTGTAGTACCAAAACCAGACGGTTCGTTAAGGCCGATTTTGAACCTCAAGTTGTTGAACCCGTACTTACGAGTGTTCAAATTCAATATGCAGTCTCTGAGAGCGGTGATATCAGGTCTGGAGGAAGGGGAATTCCTAGTGTCTCTGGATATCAAGGATGCGTACCTTCACATTCTGATCTGGCTGCCTCATCAGGCTTATCTACGGTTTACAATTCCCTGCCATTTGGTCTCTCCACGGCACCGAGAGTGTTCACCAAGGTGATAGCAGAGATGATGTTTCTACTCCGCAAACAGGTAGTGAACATAATTCCATACCTGGACGATTTTCTGATAAAGGCACTGTCCAGGGAACGGTTGATGGA
This sequence comes from Pseudophryne corroboree, assembly GCF_028390025.1. Lineage (NCBI taxonomy): Eukaryota > Metazoa > Chordata > Amphibia > Anura > Myobatrachidae > Pseudophryne > Pseudophryne corroboree. The sequence continues at coordinate 524,255,543 of NC_086449.1, forward strand.
CAGTATTTGCCTCTAAACCAGACTACTCCTGGATCACGGGTGGATTCTGAACTTACCAAAATCACATCTGGAACCAACGCAGAGGCTTTCCTTTCTGGGAATGATACTGGACACAGAATCTCAGAGAGTGTTCCTTCTCGTGGAGAAGGCTATGGAAATCCAGTCGATTGTTCGGGCTATCCTGAAACCAACCTGGATCTCGGTGCATCTGTGAATTCGCCTTCTGGGTTAAATGGTGGCCTCTTACGATGTGCTTCAGTATGGAAGGTTTCATGTGAGGCCCTTCCAGCTAGATCTATTGGACAGATGGTCCGGATCTCATCTTCATATGCACCAGAGGATCCGTCTGTCGCCAAGAGAAAAGGATTTACCGGTAGGTAATTAAAATCCTATTTTTGTTACTCCTACAGTGCCTTGGGACTTAAATTTAGTCCTAAAGGCCCTTCAAGTTGCCCCATTTGAACCACTTAATAAAGTGGATCTTAAATGGTTGGCAGCTAAGGTTCTCTTTCTTGCCATGGCGTCAGCTAGAAGAGTATCAGATTTAGGGGCATTGTTATGTCATCCTCCATTTCTGATCTTTTATTGAGCGGTTCTTAGAACTAAATGTGGGTATCTTCCCAAGGTGGTGTCTAAATTTCACCTTAACGAAGAAATTGTAGTCCCGGCTTTCCAGGAACCGGGCCTTTCTGCGGGAGATGCATCGCTGGACGTGGTCCGTGACTTAAGGATCTACGCGGATCGTACCATTGCCATCAGAAAGACAGATTCTCTCTTCATTCTCTATGGATTTCATAAGAGAGGATGGCCTGCTGATAAGCAGACACTGGCAAGATTGCTTCGGATGATGATTTCAGAAGCATATTCTCAAGCTGATCTCCCTGTTCCGGCTAATGTCTCTGCTCACTCTACTCATAAGGTAGGTCCATCATGGGCAGCACAATGTGGTGCTTCAGCAGAACAGATATGTAAGGCAGCCACATGGTCTTCCATTAACACATTCATTAGACATTATGCCATGGATACCTTTGCCTCTCACGATGCTGAATTCTGGCGAAGGATTCTCCTGTCCAATCATGAGCGTCCCCACCACTAAATTGCATTGGGAAATCCTAATGTTATCCTGTGGATAACCTGTGGACCCTGCGGGAGAAATATACGTTATGGTAAGAACTTAACGTTGATAACCGTATTTCTCCTAAGTCCACAGGGATCCCACCCTGACGCACCTGATTTGAGGATCCTTTAACTCACTAACCTCTTCCTTCTTGTACGGAAGGGTGTGCATGTGTGTTCTTATCGCCTGATTAGGGCTATCTATGATGCTCCTGCCTTGAGCTTTGGGAATACAGCTGATTTGTCTGAGCCAGGAGGCGAGGATATATGGACGGGCCCGTTGCATGCTGGGAGGTCGAAAAGCTTTGACCGATTGGTGCAATTCCGCTGTTGCTCCATCATATCCCATTGTTATCCTGTGGACTTAGGAGAAATACCGTTATCAACGGTAAATTCTTACCATAACGTATTTATATGGAGCATCTTCACATGTACTCTGATACTGGCGGCTTCACCTTCATGTCAGCGGCTAGCTCTCCGTGTGGCGGCTCCTCTGGTGGATCATTAAAAACACCAGATGAGTGTTGTCATGTCATTCAGTGTTTAGGCATCCAGGATAACCTAGGATTGCCTAATGGTAGTGCTGGCCCTGCTGATGTATAGACTGTTAAGTTTCCTGTTACATCAGTATCCCTGCCATGAAAACGCTATGTCTTGCAGTCTGTGCAGCATTTCTGTTACCTTTCAAAGTAGCCAGCTACTCACCCAGGCTAATGCATCCAAATGGAAGATTGGCAGTACATAAATAGTCAATGGGTGGGATTCAACTTTTCCCGCTGGCAGCCACTAGATTGTTCCCAAATGGAGCTATTCAGTTGTAGCTGCGTTCGGGCATGATGGCTGTATCTGCATTTTAGTTCACCCTCCCCTCTGGGGGTGACGAGCTGAAATGTGCGAAAAGTGACCCATTTCAGCGCCCAAACGGCAATTTTTGCAATCGCACCTCGCACTTTAGTCGGGTTTAGCCGATTTTTACGGCTCAATTGAATATCTTCCCCACGACTCCCCGTCACTTTAGATGGGAGATCAGGCGCGATAATCAATTGAATGCCATCCAATATGTCAACACCAGATAGTTGACATCGTGCAAATGGTCAGCACATGGTTTTTCATGCTGGTAAGGCATTAGATTTAAGGTTAGGCTGCCGGGGGAAACAGTTTGGTTTAGGCTGCGGAAGGTGATGGTTAGGGTTAGGCATCGGGGGAGGGTTAGAGTTAAAAATAAAATAAAAAAGTGTCAACCTTTTCTGTGTCAACCATTTGTGTCATCCATTTGACGCTGTCAGCCAATTAACTGTTGATATTTTAGCGATGTTGACCTTTTGACCCTGCCGACCTATTGCGTGTCAACCTATTGAATGTTTATCCTTCAAGCCACACCTCGGGTTCTAGCACTTCCCTATTTCCAGAATACAGTGAAAAATACCAAAGTAACTTATCTTTTTCGTGTCTCTAAATGACAGTACATACAGCATTCTTGCCAGATACAGTGTAGCATAAGCACATCAGTTTATTTCAGGTATATGGGCAAGCTACCATTCCAGTAGTAACACAAATGACTTTTTGTTACACAGAAATAGGTCTTATATCACATAGCATATACCCTGGCTTACTCTACAAGAGCTTCTCAAAGCATGTATGTATATTTGTCTCTTTAGCAACAAGTCCCAAGACCATAACATCACACAGCTCACTTACCCTGCCAGATGATACAGAGGATGATACGCCTGTCACTCAGAAGTCCAGCAACCTCTCTGACCTATATTCCACCACCGTGCCAAGTGTGGACAGTGCAGTTGAGTCATGGGACGGCTCTGCGGTGGATACCGCTTATGGAAGTCAAGGTATAACTTAGGTTCTCAGACATATGTAGTTTGGTGAGTAAGTGCTGTAGAGCTGAAATGTCACATCTATGGTAGCATTCTACACATTGCCTGGTGTAACTATCTGACTGCCATCCACAGGCTTACTGTAGTATTTATCATAATGTGCCTGGAATAAATGTAACTATCATAACCACTGGCTTCTCATTTTGGGCAATAGCAGCATGTGTTCTTTATGGAGTTTAGCACAACATTTATTACATGTCAGAAATAAGATAAGTGTCAGTGAGCCAACGGATACACTCCGCTAACTAGGGTCCCACTTCATCCACACACTGTTTTAATTACAGTCCACCAGTTTTTTTAAGACCTAGGTTAAATCATGCTTGGTAACCAATTCTGTGCATTACTTTTATTGTTGGTTTCTATGAATTTACAGGGCCTAACTTCCAAGCATCTGGATTCAGTTTCAATGCATATGAATGGAGAAACCCCAAACAGAAGAGCAGTCTGTCCCCCTTGAATAGACCAATAAATAATCACTTTCACGACACAGGGCTTAGTGATGATGAATGGGAACGACCTACAGGCAGTGGGTAAGTGTAGCATGAAGGTATAAATAATTCTACGTCCTTTCTTTATATGGCGTGGGGGTAGGGGAAGTCCCCTTTGGCGGCTGAATAGCTATTCAGCCGCTGAGGATGTCATAAGTGGAGCGTGAGTCTCGCAGGATAGGGATGTAATATCCTGCAAGACAGTGCCCTGTGAGCTGGTTGTGTCTGGTGGTGGTGCGGTAGCGCGCTGTCCCTTTCCATGCTGCATCATCCAGGTAAGACACTGCGGTTCGGTGTGTATGTTTGCGCACTCATGAATTGCCATCACTAGTACTAGCCTTAATCCAATGTGTGTGGGGAAGAGGGGGGGAGGGGGACAAACTAGAATTCTATGTTGTTCAGCTTGGATTAGCACTCCTGTCCTCTACCCAAAGGTGTTTTTAATTAGCATGGATATCTGGCATTTACAGACAGCACATTGTTAAAGGCACTGTGAATGGTAAGTCCTGAATACATTTGTACAATGTGTCCGCTTTAGGGGTGAGTTCGAGGGGCAGGTCCCCTTGGGTTGGTGTGGCTTGGCTACTTGAGAACATCATATTGTAACACTTAATATAGCACTTTTTTTTAGCACCTAATTGTTTTTTAATTGTTTTTTTTTTTTTTTTTACCAATGTAACACTCTAATTACAGTATTACCTCTCACCTATCTAACACTCTGAATATATAGCTGCTGCTTCTTACTAATGTCACTTTTTAACATTTAAACCTCTTACTAGTGTGATGCCTTGTGGCAGTTGGCTTGCACTGGCCTGGAGGGTCCTGTACCCTGGACTTGAACCTTAGTGTTAGGGACCCACCAGTTGAGGTCACCTGGTTGCGGTTGGTGGGCCCATGTTTAGCCAAAATTATGCTAAGCACCTCGAATGTACTGTTATATTGCAGAGTTTATAATAAATATTCTGATTAGCGGTGGCTAGTATGTAGAGTGTCCTGTTGCATTTTTCTCTTTTTTTTTTCTATAGGCACTATTACTCACTCACTGAGATTGGCAGTCTTACTAATTCAAATCTATTTTAGTAATGCATATTTTAAGTTATTGTAAGTCATGTTTAGAAATTTTCACCCCAAAAAAACGCTTTTGGGATAATCAGGTCTAAATGAGCATTTGCGGTGACAGCGGTGGAACTACTGCCAGAGCAGCCATGCTGTTGCTTTGAAACCTGGCAATAATGGTCCAACAGTATGGAGGCCCCATGTCGATTAGAACTGTGAAAGCTCAAATGGGTCTTCACTGAACATGAGCTGATGCCCACTCAGAAGAGCAAAGCTAAATGTTCCACCAATCAGCTCCAGAGGATGATCTGTGGAACCTTTCTCCTTTCAACCCAAAATGTTGCTATGGGGCCTGGTTATTGAATGTTATAACCATGATGGTGACCACAAACTTTAACTCAATACTTTCTGTTAAATCTTTCCTGACATTTAACTAGCAGTGTCCCTGCACATCCCTTCCTGACTGTTTACACAGTATAATGGGGCAGATGTATTAACCTGGAGAAGGCATAAGGAAGTGATAAACCAGTGATATGTGCAAGGTGATAAATGCACCAGCCAATCAGCTCCTAACTGTTAATTTACATATTGAAGCTGATTGACTGGTTCATTTATCACCTTGCACATATCACTGGTTTATCACTTCCTTATGCCTTCTCCAGGTTAATACATCTGCCCCAGTATACTATATGACAAGTTCAATTAGGAATCTGATATATGTCTAATCAACAGGGCAGCGTTTAGATATTGCAGGCTCCAATGCCATGGGAGGTGGGGTTTGGTTGTCCAAGCATGTAGAGTCATTGCCGTGGCCCCATTGGGAATATTACCTCTTCAAAAATGATGTACTACTGAAAGGGAGGGTGTGGTTGTCCTTAGGACAACTAGAGCTTCTGTAGAATTTCCCTTAATAATGCTTGAGTAGAACGCTCACAGGGTTGAACTAGTAGTTCTTCTGAGAACATACCTACCATATGTTAGTCTGAGAACACAACTACCACTATCCATGCAACCTTTTGTGAGTGGCGTGGATAGTGAAATGCGCAGGGGTCCACCAAGAGCACAAATTAGTGATGCAGGAAAATTACAGCTTCAAGTGCATCTCTATATGACAATAAGTTCATACTTCCAACTTCTGTAATGTTTATTATAGAGAAAAGCATTTTAATCTTTGTAATCTATGTTAACTGTTATGATTCTAGATTTATTGGCGGTCCAGAGGACCCAGAGGCTGACCAAGAGGAAACGTTCTGGTCTCAGGCACTAGAGGACCTAGAAACTTGTGGACAGTCAGGAATTCTCAGAGAATTGGAGGTAATATGCAAAGGCTGATAAGCAGAATACATAATGTTGCCATCCTACATAGATAACATCCTTTTATTATTTTTACAGGAGAAACCTGACATGTTCAAATGTTCTAAGAACATGAGTCTCTTGGTATATAATTCCTGTGTGTTGCTTTGTGTGTGCTGACCTAGTCTCCTGCTTGTCCTGGCTAGAATGCAGTGTGTGCAAGTTTAATACAGCATGTACATCTAGCTTGTTATTGTATATGCTCTGTCATTTTATATATGGAAGCAGAACAAACTTGTATGCTCAGTGTATGCAGATAATTATATATAATCTATACATTCTCAGTGTATACTTTGACAACATCAGGTGTCCAGGAAACAATTCAAATACTTCATTTAAAATAAAAAATAATATCTATAAAGTGACCTAGAACATGTGTATGTAAAAGCCACCCAATTCCTTTGTTGCAAAATATAGTAAAAGAGTTATACTAATTTAATCTTATGTTCCCTAATACTGAGTTTGTGCTTTATGCCTGTCTGCACTAATTAGATAAGAGCAGGGCCACAGATGAAGCTCAGCAGGTCAGAAAATAGTCTAAAGCCGCATACATAGGTACGATATGAACTACTGATATGGACTATATAGTTCATATAGGTAGAAAAGGAGAGTTATGTAGACTTACCATTGTTAACTCTCTTTCTGCAAGATACATTGGTTCCACAGGAAAACATAGGGGTGTAGAGTGGATCTTGATCCAGAGGCACCCACAGGCTAAAGCGTTATGCTGTCCCAGGATGCATTGGGGCCTCCTATATAAACCCTGCCTCCAGGCACTGGAGCTCAGTTTCGTTAACCAGTCAAATGCAGGAGCAGGCAAGAGAGAAGGCAGATGTTAGTAACATAGAACCACATTCTCACGACAGGAGACGGTACCAGAGGCTAATGCCATACAAACCCATAGAAGCTAGGTGCGTCAGGATGGGTGCCCTGTGGAACCAATGTACCTCGCAGAAAGAGAGTTAACAATGGTAAGTCTACCATAACTCATTTTCTGCAGCAGGATACATTGGTTTCCACAGGAAAACATTGGGGATGTCCTAAAGCAGTTCCTCAAGGAAGGGGACGCGCCTTAGCAGGCATGAGAACCTGGTGTCCAAAGGAAGTATCCTGTGAGGCGGAAGTATCACAAGCATATAACCTAATAAACGTGTTCACTGAGGATCATGTAGCCGACTTGCACAATTGTTCTGCGGACGCGCCATGGTGGGCCGCCCAAGAAGGTCCAACAGACCGAGTAGAATGGGCTTTAATAGGAGCAGGAGCTGGGAGTACAGCCTGCGCATAAGCTTGTGCAATCACCATTCTAATCCAGCTGGCCAAAGTTTCCTTATTCGCAGGCTAGCCACGTTTGTGGAAACCAAACAGTACAAAAAGGGAATCTGACCTCTTGATAGAGGCAGTCCTCTCCACATAAATACGGAGAACCCTTACCACATCCAAAGAACGCTCTTTGGAAGACAAGTCTGAAGAGCTAAAGGCCAGAACCACAATCTCTTGGTTACGGTGAAAAGATGACACCACCTTAGGCAAATAACTCGGTCAAGTTCATAGAACTGCCCTGTCACTGAAAAATCAAATAGGACAAAGCACCTAAGTCTGATACCCGTCTTGCAGAGGCAATACCCAGCAAAAACAGGACCTTGACCGTGAGCCATTTAAGGTCCGCCAACTCAAGAGGTTCAAATGGAGACTCTTGCAGGGCCTTTAGTACAACAGTCAAATCCCATGGAGCCACAGGAGGGACATAGGGAGACTGACTCCTAAGTACACCCTGAGTGAAAGTATGAACATCAGGTATAGACGCAATTTTTCTCTAAAACCATACCGACAAGGCAGATATGTGAACCTTGAGGGTGGCCAGACGAAGAACTCGGGCAGTGATGGCTAACCTTGACACTCCAGCTGTTGTTGAACTACACATCCCAGCATGCTCTGCTACAGTTTTGCTATTTGACCTTGCTAAAACTGATGCAGGGCGTGCTGGGATGTGTAGTTCAACAACAGCTGGAGTGTCAAGGTTAGCCATCAATGACCTTGGGCAAGGCCTCGTTGCAGAAAAATCCAGGATTCTGGACGTTCTGAATTGATATGCATCATAATTCCTATCAGCACACCAGGTGAAGTAAGAATTTCAGACTCTGTAATAAATCCGGGCAGATGCCGGTTTGCAGGCTTTCAAAATAGTCTGAATAACCGCCTCGGAAAATCCTTTGGCCCTCGGGAGTGATGCTTCAAGAGCCACGCCATCAAAGCCAGTCTGGCCAGGTCTGGGTAAAGACAAGGGCCCTGTACGAGAAGGTCCGGGCGCTGCGGAAGTAGAAGGGGTCTCTGTCGATAGATCCTGCAGGTCTGAGAACCAATTCCTTTGAGGCCACGCTGGAGCGAGTAGAAGTAGTATTACTCCTTCTTGTTTGAACTTCCGTAGTACCCTGGGCAGGAGTGACACTGGAGGGAACACGTAGGGCAGCCGAAAGTTCCATGGAATCGCTAGTGCGTCCACGAACGCTGCTTGAGGAAGGCTGGTCATTGATCCGAACCTTGTGATTGTGTCGAGACGCCATAAGGTCTACGTCCGGTAGGCCCCATCTGTCCACTAGGAGTTGAAAGACTTCCAGATGAAGACTCCACTCTCTGGCGTGCACATCCTGGCAACTGAGGATGTCCGCTTCCCAGTTTAGGACACATGGAATGAACACTGCCGATTTGGCTGGCAGATGGCGTTCCGCCCAGCAAAGGATTTTTGACACTTCCATTATTGCCATGCGGCTTCGAGTGCCGCCTTGATGGTTTATGTATGCCACGTGGTGGCATTATCTGACCGTACTTGAACAGGCCTGTTCTGCACCAGAGGCAGGGCGAGAGATTGCATTGAACACTGCCCTCAACTCCAGAATGTTTACTGAGAGGAGTGATTCCTCCTTGGTCCAGCGACCCTGAAATGAGTGTTGCTCCAAAACCACACCCCATACCCTGAGACTGGCGTCCGTTGTCAGCAGAACCCAGTCGGGGATCCAGAAGGGACGACCCCTGTTAATCGCTGGTCCTGTAGCCACCATGTTAGCGACTGACGAACCTCCGGAGTTAAAGTGATCATCTGAGATCTGATCCAATGAGGTTGGCCGTCCCATTTGGAAAGGATTAACCTATGTAATGGGCGGGAATTAAATTGAGCGTACTCGACCATGTCGAATGCCGACACCATCAGGCCAAGTACTTGCATCGCAGAGTGTATCTACATTCTGGGACGACAAAGGAAGCATCTTATCTTGTCCTGAAACTTCAGGACCTTTTCTGGAGACAGAAACAGCCTTTGACTGTATGCAACCAGAAGTGCCCACAGGTGCACCATGCTCTGAGCTGGGACCAGCGAGGACTTTTTCCAATTGATAAGCCACCCGTGGCCTTGCAGGAAGTTTACCATCATTTGCAGATGACTGATGAGGACATTGTGGGAATTTGCCAGAATCAGCAGATCGCTCAGATACAGCAGGATTCTGATCCCCTGGCGATGGAGATAGGCCGTCATAACAGCCATGACCTTAGTGGAGATCCGAGGAACCGTGGCCAGTCCAAATGGTAGAGCCTGGAATTGATAATGTAGGTTGCAAATAGCAAACCGCAGAAACTGCTGGTGATACATGGCAGTAGGTATATGCAGGTATGCATCATGTATATCCAGGGATACCATATAGTCTTCGGGTTCCATAGCCAGTACAATTGAGCGCAGTGTTTCCATATGAAACCTGGGCACTCTCACAAACTTGTTCAGGGATTTGAGGATGAGTATGGGCCGGTATGACCCATTTGGTTTCGGAACTAGAAACAGGGTCGAATAATAACCTCTGCCTCTCTGGGACTGAGGTACAGGCACAACCACTCCTGTACTCAGGAGAGAACTGACACTTGTTTGCAAAGCTTGCTCCTTTTTAGTGCAAAACTGGCAAGGGGGGACGTCTCTTGAAAGAGACAGCATACCCGTGAGAGACAACTTCCAGCACCCATGCGTCTGAAGTGGTCTTTAACCAGACCAGGGTGAACTGTAAAAGTTGGCCTCCCACCCTGGGGTCACCCAGGGAGAGGCCCGTTCCGTTATGCGACAGGCTTGTCTTGTTTGGAAGCAGGCTGACGGGTTGCCCAGGATTGTTTAGCCTTGGGCTTTGTGGTTTTGGGAGCACAAGACAGTCTCGGGTATGCCTGACCTTTTGCTTTCCCTTGAGGCTGAAAGGAACAAAAAGTGATACCTTTTACCTTCTGTGCAGGATTAGTATTTGGGAGAAAAGCAGTCTAAGTAGCTGCTCAGACACAATTTTATTTAGGTCTTCCCCAAACAAAATGTCCCCAGTAAAGGTCTTTTTGGAGTCTAGGTCCACTTTCCATTACCTCAACCAGATATATTTGTAGGATTTGTTTAATAGCAACCACTAAAGCAGGGACATCAACCTGCAAGGGAGAATCCTCATCAGTAACACAGGATTCAGTGTCTGACAGGACTGTATGCTCCCCCTCCTCTTCAGATGAAACATCAGAGAGGTATGTGGACTGTGAGGAGGAAGCAGCCCGCTTAGATGACCCACAGGCACAGGAGTGACCTGGGGTGGTTATCTGTATAACCAAGGACTGATTTAATTGTTGCAGCTGGTTAGATAAATTTTCCGCCCAAGGCGGATTATCCATATGGACAATATGTGGCTGTAGTGGTACAGGTGGTCCCATAGGGGGCGTAAAAAGTTTTACCTGAGTATCCAGTAGGTTAGTGAACACAACCCAGGGTGGCTGCCTCCTGAGTAGACCCAGGAGCTGCAACTGATTTAGGAGGTGTATGACACATAGTGCATAAACCATCATACAAAACTTCCCCTTCTGGTAAATCCCTGGAGCAAAATGCAGGAGCTTCCACTGGTTTACTGCCCTTTCTGTTTAGACATAATGTAAATATGCAACAACAGAGCGACTTAGTACGATATAGACAGACTAAGTACAGTACCTGCAAATAAATCCAGTATTATGTGACTGAGTACAGTGGAATATGCGTATTGGATAAATACTATGACGCACTATATTAGCAGACCCAGACGTACCTAGCCTCTTGGGGTACAGAATATAGAGACAGTTATATCTGGGAAACACTGAAAGTGAAACCACACAGCAGATACAGGCACACACAGTCACAGGCAATGCAGAAATTATTAAACAATAAGCTGCACTGGACTAGAATGAATATATATATATATATATACACACACAGCGCGGTCCTAGAAGGTATACATTAGAATATTCGTACAGTATATTGTATTCTATAACAGGTACACATTTTCTTAACTAACGTCTGTATAAAGACATGTAGAATACTCAAGTGTTTGTCACATCGCGCCACCTCCCCTCTGCTGGACTTCCACCCCGGGTACTGTGAGTCTTATTAAATGGGGTGAGAGTACACCCGACCGATACTCAGACGCCCCGGTGGCCTAGTGGGATCCCTGCTCGGAGACCATGTCCACGCCAGCGCCGCGATCTGTCTCCCTAGGTCGCGGACGGAACACGATTTAATGGTCCCATCTGGGGAACCCTTTTACCTCCTCCATGTCGCAGCCACGCGAACCAAGAGAGTGTCTGCGACCATGTGCCTATGCTGGGGCATCTCCACTGCAAGTACCCAGGAACTAAGCCGCCGGAGTATGCAACGCCGCTTGGGAGGAGATGGAGCTGCAGCGCTGAAGTGTCATCCTGACATACAGCGCTGACAGGCCGGCGAAGAAATCTTCTTAGCAAGCTTTTTCAGGGCAGCGCAGTGCAGCCCTCCTGTTAGGTGACCTGCTACTGCAGGCACCAACTCGAAACTGAGCTCCAGTGCCAGGAGGCGGGGTTTATAGGAGGCCCCAATGCATCCTGGGACAGCCTAAAGCTTTAGCCTGTTGGTGCCTCTGGATCAAGATCTACTCTACACCCCATGTTTTCCCTGTGGAAACCAATGTAACCTGCTGCAGAAAACATAGTACATATCACAACGTCTGTATACAGCTTGCGATGCCGATGCGCGCTTCCGCAGGGTCGGTATCGCAGGAAAAAATAGACTCTGCAGGCAGCTCAATTTTTACTAGAAAATTGAACATCGAGTACATATCGGTACGTGTGTACAGTACTGACCGATAAAAGCCTGTGATACCGATGTCATCATAGCCTATCTTCTCTGTCATAGCAAAATCTCCTGAAGCAGTGGCATGTGAGAGAATGAATACCTCTGCATCAGCCACTCCTTTGTCCAGCAAGAGCAAATGCGTCTCCTCTTCCTGTCTCTCTCCCCTCTCAGTAAATGCTACAGCCTGAGCATATAATACTTGGACTTGGTACTGGAAGGGATCCATCATCAGCGTAGAAACACTTTGTTTAGACAAGTAAAAAAAAAAAGCAAAGCAAAGTACCCTATCAATGTAAAGCATTCAGCAGGTAAACCTAACCAAACTAGCCACAGAGCATAAATTCACAGATATAAAATGGCAGCGGTATTTATCCCCTTATAAAGTGATGCCCACCCCCCTGAAATACAAGCCCAGTATTTAAATGAGTTATTCTAATATAGTCAAAAATGGACCATAGCCAAAATCGCACTGTCAGTATTGGTGGTCCTGGGCTCCGGGGAGTTCAAGGGAAATCGCAAAGTGTAAATCGACTATAGCCAATGTGTAGGCCCCTTATGGGGGGAATCCAATTGCAGGCAGTCCACAAAGGACGGGGTCCAAAATTGTGCGAATTTGGGGAGCGTGTGAGGTGGTGCGACATGCGGTGCCTTGACCGGCATTTTAGCACAGTTGCAATGACAGCTTGTACCCTTTGACCACAACTGGTTTCCCACCTTAAGCTGGCCATACACCTAAAGATTTATTGTCAAAAGAATTGACCATTCGCTCCCAAACACTAAAAAACAGACAAAAATGGTCAGACATATTGGTTATATCCATTTGATTTAACCAATTATTCTGAAGGATCATTTTTGCCAGTTTTCCAGCATTTCGGAGCTTATGGTCAATTGTCATTTGCTCTCATCCATCACCAGATTTTCATTCCAACCAGCCAGAGTGGACAGATAAATCTTTAGGTGTATGGGCTTTAGTCTGCAACATGTAGCATCAAGAGAAGATAAGAGGGTCATTAAGGGGTTAATTTGGTTCTAAAGAGCACATGAATATGCTTTGGGCTGGATGTCAGATCATTGTTCCAGTTATTGGAATAACAGGGTTCTCTCTCTGAGACCCCTCATCCTCCATAGGCAATGTATCACTTCAAGCACAAAGCAAACGCGGAATAAAGAAGCTGGTTAGTGTGGTGGCACTGCACAGACCGTACATCCCATCAGCATACAGTAGTATTTGCCTGTTTCTAGGAGGCTGCTGTGTGTGCTGGCTGATAGCATGTGAATGAGTGAGTGTTCTCCTCTGCTCCTGTGATCAGGGTGTATCTAGGCACTCCTGGGATATTCCTATCTGCACTACATAGGCGCCCTGACAGGGATATGTATACATGTGGATTAATGTGCCAAGTGTTACTTGTGGAGTAGAGACTAGATGTGCTGGCACCACAAATGACACATTTTTCCTTTGTACTAGATACTTTAGAATAAGAGTGTTAGTACTTAGCACTAAATGTAAAATCACAATTACCGCCAATCAATGTTACACTTGTATTTATTAATGGTACAAAAGAAAAACATGATCAAAGCTTCTGCATGTTGCTCTTCATGCGTGTGCCAGGAGTTCCTTACCGGAGAACTGCAATATAGTACAGATAAAAAAAAGAATCTTAAAAGCATGAATCGCTTTTGTTATATTAATGCTGTTTTTGTCAGACATCTGCTGAGAAGTGTTATTGACAGGCCATGTTTTCTTATCTGTAGTGCGGAATGTGACATGACACTGATCAGTACAATATCCAGTCATTCATCAGCATCTAATTATATTATTACATTAAGCTGTGAAACCTGAGGTAGCTCTTTATTGGAACTGCCATTATATTGTAGCATGTATTCCCACCAGTTATCTATTATCACTAGGACAGGGCAGATGCAGAACTCAGACATTGTGCATAGGGAAGGGAAAATGATCACAATATTTGCTCCTTGATCTGTGATTTCTATAAGTGGTTCAGATGTATTAAGCCTGGAGAAGGCATAAAGAAGAGATAAATGCAAGGTGATAACGCACCAGCCAATCATTACAAATTTGATGACAGGAGCTGATTGGCTGATGCGTTATCACCTTGCACTTATCACGGCTTTATGCCTTCTCCAGGCTTAATACATCTGCCTCAGTGTGTGTCCTGTGTACTAAGGTGCTCAAGCCATGAGGAACATTGAATAGACACACGACACTGGTAAAGCTGCAGACCATTGCTACCCTATGCAGTTTACACTTTATTG